>NW_018220460.1:0-3502 GCF_001263595.1 Phalaenopsis equestris
CACTCTTACAATTTCTCGAAGAAATCCTCAAAATTATTACACACCAATGGAATCTCTCTAACCTCTAGAGCCTCTATACTCTCACCACCTCATCTAGACTCGCTTAATTTTCGGCCAAAATGTTCTTTTAAAGTTGTGGATGAGCTTCCCCAACAGTTGCCTAAGCATCCCTTCAAAATTTGACCTTATCCAAAGCTTGAATATGCATAACCGTCGATCTCGCCGGCGACCTCAAGGCCGCCATCAACGGGCTTCCAAAGAATTTTGTCATGTAGTCTTGGGAAAAACTCACCGTCGGCGGGGTCGAGGGCGCCTTCGGCGGCCTTGTTCAAATCTTCACAATTAGGTCCTTTTCGCTCCAAATTCACTCCTTTTTGTATCTTTTTGCTCCAATGACCCTAATTCATCATTCCTGCAACAAAACATCAAAAATACCTTTCTTTAATGTGCAATATCATTAAAAACAATATAAAATATAGATGAAAATCTAAACATATTTTCCTTTGGTCAGAGCTACAATTAGAAATATTGAGAATCAACTTGGGCAAATAGCAAATTCATTAAATAAAAGATCCCAAGGAACACATCCTAGTAATAATGAATCAAATCTAAAAGACCAGAATAAAGAGCAAGTAAAAGCTATTCAACTAGAAGTGGAAGAGAGTTGGAAGGTAGGGTTCAAAAAGAAATTGAAGTAGAGTGAGAAGAAATTGAAGAATCAAAAGAGGACGCTCCAAAAGATTCTGAGAGACCTATTTCTCCGCTAAAAATTGATTTGGAAAAACTACCACCTCCATTTCCTTAGAGACATCATCCGCAGAAGTTGGATAAGCAGTTTTTTAAAATTTTTGGAAAATTTGAAGAAGCATACGATTAATATTCCATTTGCTGATGCCTTATAAAAATGTCAAGCTATGTAAAATTTATGAAGGATATTCTCAACAGGAAAATGAAGTTCGAAGATAATGAGATTGTTGCACTTAGTGAGGAGTGTAGTACTAAAATTCAGAAAAAGCTTCCTGAAAAGCTTAAAGATCTTGGTAGCTTTACAATTCCATGTGCGATTGAAGACAAATTTTATGGAAAAGCTTTATGTGATTTAGGTGCAAGCATTTACCTTAAGTCGTTATCAATATTAGAAGATTTGTATTAGGAGAAATGACCCCTACTACTGTAACTTTGCAGCTAGTAGATTGTTCAATAATGTGCCCTTAAAGAGTTATAGAAGATGTCCTAAAATGTGCAGAAATGAGAATTAACAATGTGCGTCAACGATCAAACTGATACTTTTTAAAGATTAATGAAATATTCTGCAAAAGATAAAGATGATGAATGTTATAGGATGGATGCTATAAGATATCTAAGTGAATTCCATTTCAAAACAACTTATGAAGAAAAATATGAAGAAAAAAATTTGGGACAAGAGCAAGAAGAGGAATTAGATCGATGTGAAGAACTTTTTAAGGAAAATTCAAACTATGTTTGAGAAAGTCTTGACATGATAGACAAAGATAAATTTTTTTGTCCATGAATTGAAAAACCTCCAGAACTTGAGTTGAAGTTAATTCCTGAACATTTAAAATATGCTTTAAAATATGCCTTTTTAGGACATTTAAAATATGCCTTTTTAGGGGAGTCTTCTACTTTACCCGTTATAATTTCCTTAAAATTAACGATGGAGTAAGAAGAAATGTTGATGAAAATTTTGAAAAATTTTAAGAAAGCCTTTGGATGGATAATTGCTGATATTTAAGGAATTAGTCCTTCAATTTATATACATAGAATTCATATGGAAGAGAACTGCAAACCCAGAGCTAATCCTCAAAGGAGACTGAATCCTAATATGAAAGAAGTTGTTAAGAAATAAATTTTAAACTGGTTAGATGCTGGAATTATCTACTCTATTTCAGATAGTGCATGGGTTAGTCCAATTCACTGTGTTCTTAAGAAAGGATTAGTAACTGTAACTGTCAATGAACATAATGAATTAATACCTACTACAAAAGTTACAAGGTGGCGAATATGAATTGATTATAGAAAATTAAATCTTGCGACTAAAAAGATCATTTTCCAATACCCTCTCTAGATCAAATGTTGGATAGACTAGCTAGGCATAAATACTTTTATTTTCTGGATGGATATACTGGTTATCACAAAATACAAATATCTTCTAAGGATCAAGAGAAAACAACTTTTACTAGTTGTTGACCTCATTTTTGGTTGAGGTTTAGTTTTTCCTCTTTAGTAGCCTGAGGTCTAGCCATAGGACTTTCCTATTGACTATTCTTAGAAAACTAGACATGGAACCCTCAACATTAGAAATTCTACCCTCTTTTTTACTCAACTTGAAGTGCCACATGTTGGTCTCAACCTCTAAATACTTAGTAGGTGGGGTCACTGTGGGGGAAACTCAAGATGAGTGACCCTTAGGATTGCTGGACCTTAAGGCTGATCCTGGGTGTTGTTCTGGAGCTAAGGTACTAACTACACTTATCTGCACCCACAATCACTCACAACCCTGAACTCAAATTTCTAGCCTAGATCCCTTGATCTTTCGGGATACTCATGTAGAACTCATGTAGTAGATGGTCCCTTAAACCTACTAGCCCTAGGGCTATGGTTTGGCTAAGACCACCATGTAGAGGACCCAAAATGGGGTTTCCATTGGTCCATAGCTTGTTGGTAATGATTCGTACCTCAACTCTACCAAAATACCCATCTTGGCCTTTTACCCCTAAAACACCCCCAAATTACCAAAATACCCCTCCATAGCTCAAAATCCCAAAAATTCCAAAGATTCCCAGAAAATCCCACTAAATCCCAAATATTTTCAATTTCATTTTTCTCAACTACCTCATGACCCAATTTGGCCAATCTAACCATCTTTGATCAAAACCCCCAAATTGCCCTTTAAAGGCTCAAATTTCCCCAAATCCAACTCAAATGTCCATCAATTTGATCTCAATTGACCCCAATTCCAATCATAAACTCAAATTAACTTTTTATATGATCAAATTAAAACAAATACAAACCTAATTGGCCCGTGATTTCAGTCCAATTTTGATTTGGGTCAAAACCCCAATTTTGACCATATGACCTAATCTTACCAAATTGAACCCATAGCCTAGTCAATTGATCCAAATTAATGTTGAAAAATCTTGATAGCATTTCTATACATCAAAAACAACCATCAATTGGCTTTTGTGAAGCCTCATATCCATTTGATTTTGGCCTAAATCCAAAATTCCCAAATTTAGCCCCAAATTGGCTAAGTCCCCAAATTTCACCCAATTGATTGCCTTAACCTTCAAATTGGAATCCAATTCATGTTGAAAACTCTTCATGAGATCCCTATTGACAATTTAAAACAATAAATTTGGTTGTAGCCCAAGTATAACCCAAGCTAGACCCAAGCCTAGCCCAACATGACCAAATTGATTAAAATTCAAAATTCCCTCAAATTGACCCTTCAATTGAACTCAAAACCACTTCCATCCTTCAC
>NW_018220460.1:7175-9367 GCF_001263595.1 Phalaenopsis equestris
GAACTCATTAAGTTTAGTTTAGTAAGTTTATTTGGACTAAGTGAATCAAATAGAGAATAGTGGTGCCGGAACGAGGGAACTGTAGGATCCTAACCGCTGTCGCTCTAATGAACTTTAATATGCCCTCATAAAATTTAAAGAACTTCAACCATAGGGCCACCTAATTTGATATTATAATTTAACACGCTAGATAACTCAACCTTGTCGTGGCAAGAAGCTTGGAGCTAGCATGGTGGGCAGTACGACCATCTTCAACAGAAAAACCTGCCTTCCCAAGCTAAAACAATCTTCCTTCCTTAGACTTAAACAACAAAACCATAGGAATTCAAGGTCGCTTGCTTATGCAACGTAAATCCTCACCATATCTTTAGGCCTTTGCATAGCCCTGCTGTATAATATAAACCCTAACTCGTCTTAGGATTCCGAGGTTGTCGTTTGTCACGACCTAAATCCTCACATCTTCGAGGCTATTTGTGTGATCATTTCACACAAATGTAAGCCCTAACTAATAAAATTGACAGGATGAAACACCTAAATATTTCTCCTCAAAACTGAAACCAAACATTAGGATAGCTTGAGAAGTCAACGGGGTTCTCCTCTAGATCAATGACATCCCCTAGTTCCTCTTCCTTTGGATTCCACAATGAAATGTTCCAAATTTGAACCAATCCTCTTTCACACCTCGCCCTACCTTTTGAAATTCCTTGAAGATAATATTCCTTGATTTTTATCGAGAGTTTTCTTGGGTGACTTTGGTCATTTAAGATGTAATTAACTATAGGGGCTTGCCCTTATAGGAAACATGTCTGAACCCAGCTTAATGTAAACCCTATTTAATCCTTTATATTAAATAGGGGAACTTGTCGGCAAATACAAAGGTTTCGCAGACCAGACAGGCGTCATACTTTCGTTAGTTTATTTGATCGAGCCTCATCCTTAAGTCTTGTGTTTATCCTTTGGGATGGATATAGGATTTGAGGTACAATGCTCTTTCATTTTCAAACTATGAAAAATATGGGGTCTGTTTGATTTCATACTTCAACGTTCTTCCGAAGCGGGCAACGAGATTTTGATTCCGATGACCGGCAGCTTCTTACGGGCAACCCCATAAACTATCCCAAAATAATGCCGACAGCTTCTGGCGACTATGCTGGGGACAAGCTTTTCTCTCCATAGAAATCAAGAAATATTATTTTCACACTTTGGTAATATGTCCATGTCCCTCTTGGACAAAATTACCCTTCTTCTGTTGGCATACTTTACCCATTTCTGTCTTGGAAAAGTACAGCTAACTCTTTAGACTTCAGGACTATTTAGACTTCAGGACTAGCTAGACTTCAGGACTAGCTGTTCAACCATCTTTGAACAGAGGGGTTTAGAAGACCTTTAAGGACTCTTTAAATTTTCATGTGTGGTTGGATCTCCAATATGTGTGTCGGTGGACTAATTCCACCTAGGCATTCTTTGCCACTAATTGGGTCTCGCACTGGGTCCTAAAATTTCTTCACATCTCCCTTCCAAATTTGGTTTGCTACTTCGCAAATTAAACCAAATCGTGTTGTGCTGCATGCACTTTGAAATATTAATTAAATTTTACACCTTTTTAAACAAAGATGTTAAAAATACCCATAAATTAAGACCCGCCCGATCTACAGATTAACCTCTATTTTTAGTGCTTGAACTAAAGATTACGAGGTTTTCAGCCATATAGCTAACCCTAAGACTTTTTGTTTTAAAGCCCACTGCGATGGCCTACCCAACGCTGACCTTTTCCTGCAACCTACCAACGGACCACAACACTCGTAAAGTCGCTCCCACCATCAAGTTCGGAGCTGGATTTGAAGACCTCGAGGTTATCCTCAGGAAAGCCTCGTTCGTGGTAATGAAGATCGCTGCTCCAAAAATGCAAGCGCTGTTTGCAGAATTTAGTTTGAACTGCCTCTAGGACTTCCCTGCCTGCAAGAAGGCTAAAGCTACTGGCATCAAGCCTGCTATCCCTGCTACTGCTAAGGAAAAAGAAGTGATGGTCGTTGAAGATTTGACTCAAGGATTAACTGTTCCGCCTCCCCGTGTTTGAGATCGGGTCAAGCTCAAGGACTTTACCATTGACCTAAACTTAAAGGAGGAACCACAATAGAAGAGTTCGGAGGGCCATCAGAGTCCAGACTCGAGTCCAGACTCCTGAAAACACA
>NW_018220460.1:9402-11028 GCF_001263595.1 Phalaenopsis equestris
GAGGTATTACCGAAAATTTATCCACTCCTACAAGGGAGTAGATTCCATCCTCTGACATATACTGATGGATATGAGAGTATCCAGAAGATTGCTGCTGCATTACCATCACTTCATGGACATGGTGAGGAGGAAAAAAATTTCAC
Source organism: Phalaenopsis equestris (assembly GCF_001263595.1). Classification (NCBI taxonomy): domain Eukaryota; kingdom Viridiplantae; phylum Streptophyta; class Magnoliopsida; order Asparagales; family Orchidaceae; genus Phalaenopsis; species Phalaenopsis equestris. Next base: position 9,546 of record NW_018220460.1, read on the forward strand.
CCCATCACCCGAGTTGGTACAGTCTTCAGAAGGCTTGCTACTAAAGAAGGATGTTCTGTTAGTGAATTACTTAAATGAGTGGGACATACGATTTCCCCTCATATGAAAAATGAAATTTTGAAGGATGTTAAGTCTGCTAGAAAGTCTCATAAGTCAACTATAAAGTCACCTACCCGTGTTCCCATCTGCCTCCGTTTGGGAAACCGAGTTGATACTGCTATAGTCACCATCGACCATACCACCACCAGGACCGCAGGTCGCTGACCGATTAAGTCAAGACTGGGTCCGAGAAGTTTACCCATCATTCTTGCAATCACAGAAAGAAAGACAAGACGATTACCTGACACTTTAGCCGGTCGGTCTACCCGGTCTACACCACGGGGAGCATACCTTCCCTCGACATACTGATGTCTCTACTAAGACATTCCGTCCTGAGACATCGTCGTCAAAAAAGAAGAGGGTATGGAAACCCAAGGTCGCTGCACCAATACAGTTTAGTGAGCCTACAGGATAGGAAGTCAAACTAGTGCCTAAAACATCTGACATCATCGCGACAATAGCCAGCGAGATGGAGGAACAAGTAGAAGATGTCCATCGAGGTCCTCCAGATCTTAAAACAATCAAGGAATTGATAATTGAGGAAAAAGTTGAGAAACTCAGAATCGAGATTTCTGAGTTAGCTCGAGAACACAGAGTTTTCGTCAATAGTGACAACGAGGATTTTGATTACAGTGATTACTTGGAGGAGGATTTCATGGATGTCCATGTGATCGAAACCAGAGCTACCACATCTACACGCGAGGCTCAACCTCACACTGGAGAGAACGTCATAGATGAGCTACGTAGGGTTATCCTCCTAAGGGATGAGCAAGTTGTTCTACTAGAGAAAAGAATAGAAGAGATGACTGCAGCTATGACTGCCATGGCCACCATTCAGGGCCAATCACAAGTACCAAGGTTGGCTTCTCCAGAGATTAATCAACCAGAAATCATACACATTACAAAAGAGAGAAGGGAGGCTACTTCAACAGACAAAGAAGAACAACCAATAAAGGATTCTCCATCAGGTGCCATGCCAGAAAAAGAGTTCAAGCAAATGGTTGAACAAGTACGGGATGCCTTAGCCCAGTCGAAGGGCGGTGCATTAATTCTAAAGGGTAGACCTTACCCGGAGGAGTTCGATGCCATCACTTTACCCAAGGGTTTTGTGGCCCCAAACTTTAAGATATTCGATGGGACTGGAAATCCCAAACAACACATAGCACATTTCTGAGCCAGTTATGGAAACACAAGGAATAACGAAGCTCTACTCTGCCAACAGTTCGTCAGCAGCTTGTCAGGGATTGCTTTCGACTGGTACGCTGACTTGCCCAACGGGTCAATTAAAACATTTTCTGAGTTGGAACAGTTATTTATGAAAGATTTACCGGGGCTCAACATCATGTGTCTATTGGAGAGCTCATGATGGAGAAGCAAAAGCCCA
>NW_018220460.1:11145-11578 GCF_001263595.1 Phalaenopsis equestris
CAGAATTCAAACTACCTGATCCAAAGAAACCCGACGAAGTGGATAAGAAGAATGAACTGAATTATTGCCCGTACCACCGGTTGCTTGGGCACACTATATACAAATGCTTCATCTTTAAAGACTGGCTCGAGAAGAACCTCAAGGAAGAAAATATAACAATCCTAAAGGAGTATTTGAGAGAACCTGAAAAAGGTTCCATAAATATGATTTCAGCTGAGTCAATCTCCCCAATTGATCCATATGTCGGAACAGATGGATGGAGTACAACTTGGGATGAACTCAAAAGGGTCCTCAATCAAATACAAGATCCATTGAAACAAGCTTCTATGAACACTGAAGAAGGATGGAATGAAGTATGGAGCATATCGTTCAAGAAGATACTGAACAAACTACAATCAGCATCAAAACAAGCCTACATTCAGAGTCTGCAGCA
>NW_018220461.1:0-849 GCF_001263595.1 Phalaenopsis equestris
TCAGTAAAGCCAGCAGTCTTTAAGAGGAAATCAAATATATGGATTCTCACGAGAAGTCCAAGACAACCAAATTATTTGAAAAGAAGTTAGGAAAAGTAACGACTGTCGATAAAGGAAAACAATCAATCAAGATATATCTAAAAAATCCTCGCCAATCTTCATCACAGCATGTTCAGAAGCAGAGTAACTAGTCCAACCAACGACTGCCTCAAGAAAGATCACCTCGAACAGGAAATAAGAGAATATCTTTGGCATAACGACATAAACTGGTGTATTCTTTCAAAGATGAAGCTGTATCCAAAATGTTCAGAAGTCTAATGAAGAATCCTGAATTCAGACTACCAGATCCAAAGAAACCCGACGAGGTCGATAAGAAGGATCAACCGAGTTATTGCCCATACCATAGGTTGCTTAATCACACTATAGAAGAATGTTTTATCTTTAAGGATTGGCTCGAGAAGAACCTTAAAGCAGGGAACATAAAGATCCCGAAAGAATATTTAAAAGAACCTGAAAAAGGTTCCATAAATATGATTTCGGCCGAACCAATCTCCGTGATTGATCCATATACTGGAGAAGATGGATGGAGTATGACTTGGGATAAGCTCAAGAGGGTCCTAACCAAATACAAGATTCATCAAAACAATCTTCTGCATATACTGGAGAAGATGGATGAAATGCAGTCTGGAGCAAATCGTCCAAGAAAATATTGAACCAAATCCAGAATGCTTCAAAACAAGCCTCCATTCAGAATCTCTAGCCTTCCAAACCCGAGATGAAGATTTCACCAAGAGATTCTCGGTTGTCAAAGACAAAGAAGAAGAAGAACACCACCACGAAGATTGATAA
>NW_018220461.1:907-3864 GCF_001263595.1 Phalaenopsis equestris
CATGGGGGGTAGGATAGGGCCTGCCTCTACTAGATTGGTTGTCTCGGATTCGGGAAAGAATATCCTCGAACCCCTGACTTTGTATGATTATCTTTTTGCCCCGCCGGGGTCTTATGAATATAATGATTTTGATTTTGGCTATGTTTTAACTATTTTTGGTGATAACACCACTGATTTTAACCAATCTAGCTTTGATCTTGATTCCCAAAATGATCCTCAAATCATACTTGAGTCTGACGAACTCATTAACAAGACTGAAGAAGACATCGATGATACCGCTTACGACAGCACCTGGAGTGAGGAATCAATTCTCGAGCACCACGGTGCACCACTTGCCATCAACCTAGATCTTTCTGAGAAAGATGAAGCACCGAAAGATTCAACAATGATATCTCAAGAAGAAAAACTTATAAAAGTGAACATAAAGAGCGAGATAGTGTTACCCCCAAGAATAGCTCCAACAGATAAAGGAAAACAAACAGTAACTCAAGAAGAACTACCTCCACCTCCACCAGTGGAAGAAGCACATAACCAAGTAAAGGTTGATGGGTTGTATAAAGTGGATTATAATGTTCTAGTGTGCCAATGTGCTAGCTCATCTTAGGAAGTTGCTGGCCAGATTAAGCATCTACGACACTCTGATCCTATTAAAGGAGATGAGAGAGTCCCTGGTTACAGCTTTGCTTGACCCAGAGGTTTACTTAGCCCACATGGCCAACACATCCTTGGATGAAGTTTGTTCATTGAAAAAATAGCTTGGGGTAACCTTTACAGATGAAGATTTGATGCTTGGTACCGCCAACCACAACCAATCACTTTACATCTCCGTTAGTATCGACAAATTTGTGTTGTCTAGAGTCTTAGTAGATCCTGGAGCATCTCTCAACTTGATGAGTCTACGGACATTAGTCTATTCAAATATTGAAGCTCAGGAACTTACGACCGATAAGATGATGCTAAGAAGATTCAACCAAAAGGGAGAGATAGCCCTTGGATCAATTACATATCTGATTACATTTCTTTTGAAGGTTGGAGAACTAACAACAACTACCAAATTTCATATCATCGACGCTGAGACCTCTTTTAATGCTCTACTTAGTCAACCATGGATTCATGAACACAACATGGTTCCATCATCTCTACACCAGTGAATCAAGTATTATAAAGAGGGTCAAGAGCATTGCATCAAGGGAGATTTACAGCTATTTTCAGTGCATGTAGTGGGTATTCATGAAGATGCTGCCTACTACATGCCTCCGAAGAAAATTATCTTCTCTCGCGAAATTGTCACAAATAATAGTGAAAATTTAGAAAAATTAAAAAGAGAAGGCTATTCAACTCCACTTCAGCAATTTTCCACCACTCTTTTACAACAAATTGATGGGGGTTCTTTTAGTTTGTGCACCCGAGGTCAAGGCCGGGGACATGGACAAAGAAGAACCAATTTAATCGTTGAACGGACTAGGCCAACCATCAACATTGGTGATGAAGACGATTCCGAAGATGAAAGAATGATGACAAAATAAAAGAAACTTCAATACAAGATATCCTTAAAAGATACAGAGAAAAGTAAATATGAGATAATGTATGATTGGATAAACCACTATGTGAATGCTATAACCCTTACTCCAATCCTCCCTCAAAAGGTAGAGAGTTTAAAGGTCAAGGAAGTCCGTCGTGTTGGTTCAAAGCTGATCAAATTTTACCATGCCTCTACCTCTACTGATCTTGAAAATCATGTAAACTTGGATGATGATCATAATGAGTTAATGGAATTGCCTTTTGGTTACTTTTCGCCTTGTGTACAAAAGTTAATTCAACAGGGACACTTGCCAAAACAAATGCGAAAAGATAAATTACAGCTTTTTGAAAAATTATGGAATGTTAAAAGTCAAACTTCAAACTTGAAAGAGGGTCTCAGATTTGGTACACTCAGACTAGTTGATGATTTAGAATTTTGCATGGTTGTTTCTAGTGAATCAGAAGAGGATTGCCTCGACATAGAGGATGATTCTACTGATCAACTGCTAGAAGATGCTCCGCTAGAATTTGAAGAAGAAATTAAGTCAAATGTTGATGAGTTAAAGGAAATCAACCTCCTCAGACTAGTTGATGATTTAGAATTTTGCATGGTTGTTTCTAGTGAATCAGAAGAGGATTGCCTCGACATAGAGGATGATTCTACTGATCAACTGCTAGAAGATGCTCCGCTAGAATTTGAAGAAGAAATTAAGTCAAATGTTGATGAGTTAAAGGAAATCAACCTCAGGATGGAAGAACATTTATAAGTTCTTTACTCAACAATGAAGAATCTTTACAATTGATCAAACTGTTAACAGAATTTAAAAATTGCTTTGCATGGAGCTATGATGAAATGTCAGGACTGTCAACATAGGTTGAAGTTCATAAACTCATGTTGGACAAGAATATAACCTCAGTAAAACAAGCTCCCAAAAGAATGTGCCTGAAAATAGAGCAACATGTAATTGCCGAGGTGAAGAAACTAATAGACGCTAACTTTGTAAAAGAAAAGCAATACCCTACATGGTTGGCTAACATTGTACCTATTAAGAAGAAAAATGAACAAATCCGTGTTTATGTAGACTTCAGGGATTTGAACAAGACATGTCCAAAAGATGAGTTTCCACTACCAATACCTGAAATGATGGTGGATATTGCTTCAACACATGAAATTTTCTTCTTCATGGATGGATCGTCGGGATACAACCAAATCAAGATGGCTCCCGAGGATGTAGCACTTACAACCTTCAGAACACAGATTAGAATTTTCTATTACACACTGATGCCGTTCGACCTAAAGAATGCTGGAGCAACATATCAACGTGCAATGACAAAGATTTTTGATGACCTCATTCACAAGCAAGTGGAATGCTACATGGATGATTTGATCATCAAGAGAAAACAAAAAATAGACCATTTGTATGATTTGATGATCG
>NW_018220461.1:3929-7990 GCF_001263595.1 Phalaenopsis equestris
GTGTTACCTCCGGGAAATTTCTAGGATTCGTTGTCCGTCATCGGGGAATCAAGATTGACTCGGATAAGATTAAAGCTATCTTGGAAATGCCTCCTCTTAAAACCTTGAAACAACTAAGTTCCTTTCAAGGGAAGTTGGCATATCTGAGAAGCTTTATTTCTAATCTCTCAGGTAGATCTCAACCCTTCTCAGCATTGATTAAAAAGGATGCTAAATTTATTTGGGAAGAGATATGCCAGCGGACCTTCGATGTTGTTAAGAAATATTTAATGACACATCTTGTTTTGGCAGCCTCTATCCCTGAGAAACCATTGATATTTTATACCGTGGCCTTAGATGACTCTCTTGGAGCCATCTTAGCCCAAGTCAATGAGGAGGGTAAAGTAAGGGTAAAGAAAACACACTCTAGTACTTGAGTCACTGCCTAATAACGATCCATCTAATACTAATGGAGATAAGGTACCCATCCTTTGAGAAGCATTATCTAGCGTTAAATTTTGCCGCAAAAAAGCTTAGGCACTACATGCTTTCTCATAAGATTACCCTAATTTCAAAAGTTAATCCGTTGTAATATTTGATGACCCGACCAACACTCTCTGGACGTCTAGCAAGATTATCGATGATCTTATTACAAATTGATATAACTTTTGTTCCCCTCCGTATTATCAAGGGACAGATTTTAGCAGACTTTCTCGTTGCACACCAACTCCTAGCTGGGTCCCCTCTTAATGATGAACTACCAGATGAGCAGGTACTACAAATGAAATTCTCCAGTGGGAAACACTGAGAAATGTACTTTGACGGAGCTTTGACAGCCAGAAAGGACAAAGGATCAGTATCAGTTATACCAGGCAAAGCAGGTATTGGTTTGATCTTTATCACACCAGATAAGGGTATGTTGAGGTTCTCAATCAACTTGACAGAGCCGTGCGCCAAATATGAAGCATAATATGAAGCTTTAATCACCAGATTGGAATTGGCAATCTCAATAGAATAATATGAAGCAGGTATTGGTTTGATCTTTATCACACCAGATAAGGGTATGTTGAGGTTCTCAATCAACTTGACAGAGCAGTGCGCCAAATATGAAGCATAATATGAAGCTTTAATCACCAAATTGGAATTGGCAATCTCAATAAAGAAAACAAACATTGTCATCTATGGTGACTCTCAGCTCGTCATCCAGTAAGTCACCGAACAATATAAAATTTTAAAACCACGACTAACAGAATATCATCAGTACATTATGAAGCTACTGGAGCAAATCCCCAATATGACTTTCTACCGGATTCCTAGAGGAAATAATACCCATGCAGACGCTCTAACAAAAATTGTTAAAGAGCTGGCATGTCCCCCCAGAGGATTCTAGTGAAATCATAGTATAAGGAAGACAAGTTTTGTCTCGAATCGACCTCAAAACTATACACAAGCTCGGAAAAGAAGAAGTGATAAATGCAGTTGCTGATATCAATGAAGATTGGCGCAAGCCATTGATAGAATATTTGCATACTAGAAAGCTTCCAGAGGACAAGTTTAAAGCACATCACATTACAAAAAGGGCTACGTCAAACACCTTAGTTGGTGATGTCCTCTATAGAAGATCATTCAACTAGATATGGCTACGATGTTTAAGCAAAGCCAAAGCACAACATATTGTTAAAGAAGTACATGTCAGATTTTGGGATGCTTACTAGTCGGAGCCGAAGATGCAAATGAAGATCAAAAGACTCAGATATTATTGGCTGACAATGATGTTTGATTGCATAGATACAACCAGAAGATGTCACTAGTGCCAAGTGCATGGGGTGGTCTTGCATCAGCCTCAAAATGTGCTACACCCAACCATCGCCTCGTGGCCATTAAGTGTTGGAGCACTGACATAATAGGTCTAATAGACCCTCCATCTTCCAAAGGACACAGGTTTATACTTTGCGCTACATATTACTTCTCCAAATGGGCAGAGGCAGAACTGTTATGAGAGGTTACGACACAACACTTCATTCAACTCTTCAAAAGCCAAGTCGTCTACCATGTTGGAGTACCACAAAGAATAATTTCTGATAATGGAACAACTTTTAAAAGAACAAAAATCAACAATTTTGTGAAACGACACAGGATAGATTGGAGATACTCTACAATTTACTATCCCAGATCAAATGGCCTGGCTGAAGCCTTCAACAAGACATTGGTACAAATTTTAAAGAAAACACTGGAAGAAAATGAAAGGGATTGGCGCAACAAACTGTTGGAAGCCTTATGGGCCTACTAGATGATGTTCAGGACTCCCACTCAGTGTACAACCAACTTGCCCGTGTACAGGTCCGAGGCCGTGCTACTGTTATATATTTAGAAGGGATTGACACAACAAACTATTAGAAGCCTTGTGGGCCTACTGGATGACATTCATGACTCCCACTCAATGTACACCCTACATGCTCGTGTACGGGTCCAAGGCCATGCTACTGTTACAAATTTAGATGCCATCTCTCAGATTCGCTGTTGCAAACCAACTCACAACAGAAGAAAGTGCATCCAGGCAAAGATGGTACAGGATCATGACAAATTGGTCCGCCAAAGGACATTCAAAGTTGGTGACCTCGCACTCGTGCTCAAAAGGCCTATTCTTGTATGCCGCAAGATAGGTGGAAAATTGGAACCAACTTGGGAGGGACCATTTGTCTTTGAGAAGGTCTATGAAGGAGGAGCCTACCAATTAGTATATTTTTGGGGTGAAAGACCCATGCTGCCGATCAACGGACGATACCTGAAGTCATACTACGCAACCTAACATTGCTTGCAATCGCTTAATTTGAAATTTTGAAATTTGAATTGTTTTGGGGTTATCTTTGTGGCCAAATGTCTGTGACCAGGTCCAAAATTTTTGTAATAAAATTAACCTCAACATAATTAAAATTTTTGAAAATTACACACTTCAATTTTTTCTTTTTAAAATTAATATCTTGCATACAAAAATAAATAACATCTTCACCAAAATAAACTAAAATTTCATTTAATAAATACTTTATTTTGTTCTTGTTCACGCTAAGTTTCAGCTCACTAACATTTTTCCTATCGTCTGCAAAGAAATGTCAGGCCAGAGGCTGATCTTCACCTTTAAAGATGGTTGGAACCTTACACTTTACATGGAATTTAGTCAAGTCGACATGGATTATGAGGGGCCTCTAATGAATGTCGTCAGCTGATAGGAAAAGGAAGGGCTGCCCTCACTGTTAAGGTTGACCACCAAAGAAACTTTATTACTGAAGGGAAAGAATGTGATGGTACAACAAGACCCAATGGAGGGGCCCTGCCGCCTACCATCCATGATAGCTATGCCGACTGGGGACCTAGTCACTGCTAATAATGGAAGATTATAGATGCCTGCTATGAAGAACTTAGCGCAGAAATGCTAGCGACCGAAAGCAGAGGGCTTTCTTATGAGAAGAAAGAAGGCGCCAGAAAGAGGTAGAGAGTTTACTTATTCCTATTCCTGAAGGGAACATTTATGTTCCAGGAATGAAAGAGACCTCCTCCAACCTGCCTGCTACAAATGAGGAGTCCAGATTTGTTACAAAGCCAGAAATACTACCAGCTTCAGATGTTCTGTGTACATGTTGCCCTATCTGCAACGTTGAGATACCAGAATGAGCGTTAGCTATAAGGCATTCGTAGAGTGCCCGGACTACAATGTCCTACACCTACAGCCCTACAACACTTTAGTAGAGTATGCAACTACTGATGAGGGATCTTAGACCCCTGATTACCTGATGGATGCAGAGCCATATGTCCCGATGGGTGCAGAGCCGTACATCCCGTCAGACGCAGAGTCATACATTCCGCTGCAGACAGAAACAACACCAACTTGGGTTCCTGTCGCCGTTGAAATGAGGGAACAACCTCGACAGCCACAAATAATAAGTATGACAGAATACTACAAAATAAGAAAAGTAAACAAAAGGGACTTTGACTTCCATGAAGAAGTGCAAGGGAGGTTCCTCAATATATGGCAAAATACTACAGAATAAACAAAGTAAGCAAAAGGGACTTCAAATTCTATGAAG
>NW_018220462.1:0-8883 GCF_001263595.1 Phalaenopsis equestris
GGTGATGTCGATCTGTTCGCTCTCTCAAAGGTCTTTTTCTATATGTACTTGTCGTGCTACCCACGACGTTAGCTCAAAGCTCCTTATTGAAATAGCAGTTTTAAGGTTCAAAAGGTTTAAAAGATTTTGGTTTAAGGTTTTATGTTTCACAATTTTGGCGTCAAAATTTAGTTTTTTTATTGTTGTTCAAATGTCATATTTGGGGGAGTTTTAATTTAATTAGAGCCACACTAGTTAGAATCTCACGGTTCCCTCATTTTGATATCACTATTTTATTTTGAATTTACTTAGTCCAAAGAAGTTGTCAAGCTCGTTTAGACGAGAGAATTCTCATTAGCAACTGTGGGTTATCTCATCCGAGAAATCCTCGTAAACCCAAAAGGAGTGATTTAAGAGCGTTCACTAGGTTTAAAAGTGTATTTATATTTTGAAAGTCTTTTTTTGTTGTTTTTTATTCTGGTTTTGGTTTTTGGCTTTAGTTTTACATGTAGAGTAAATAAATGCAGACAAAAGAAATTTTGTAAGGTAAATAGAAAAATTACAGTGCACGAAATGTAAATGTGTACATGGGCCTCCGTTACTGCTGCATGGTTAATATCTTAAAACATTGTATATTTGCAAGAAATTTAAATAAATTTATAGAAAAATAAAGCAGGAAAAGGCTAGTACACAATAATGAAACAAGTCATAGCAAAAATATAAACATGTGAAGTAAAACCCATAGTCACATATGGAAGACCAGGACTAAGTGTAAGACATCGATGAAGGTGGGGGCTCAGAGCTGGACTTTGTGCTTTTAGTTTTTGAAAATACTTTTTAAAACAATAACAAGCACTTATATTCAGAGGGCAGTCCTTAGCTTCGATCTAAGTTACTACTCGTGTTTTTTGTATGTTTTTATCAAAATTCATTAATTTTTCATGCAAAATTTGTAGTTTTAAATTTTGATCTAAGTTACTGGCAACCTAAGAGTATTGAGGGCAACAATCCAACTAAGAGTTGGTGAATAATATCATCGGTCCTTGTCCTCTCCCCTCATTGAAGTTCCTTGTGGAAGGAGATATTATTCCAATAATCTTAATTTATATCCCTCGTTTACACACATATAAGCAATGACGTCATTACCCTAGCTACCCAGACCTCAGACTTACACCAGTCTGATGATCCATATGTGGCAAAAACCAAATATCCTCAATTTCTAATTTCTCACAAGGACTTAAATACCTCAAAGAAAACATAAGTCCTTGAATATTATGTTATTAATGTAGGATAAGTAGTGCATGCATTTCTATTGATTTAGGTGATTTAATAAGTCCCGAGTTACATCTTAGCAGGTCCTTAAGAATTTCACATTCATTTAATTTGACTTTGGCGGTGGTCATACTTTGCAAATGATTTTCTTGAAGAAATCATAGTAATCTCAAGTGTGCTCTGAAATAACCAAAATCTTGCAAGAGAGTCCAAAGGGTAACCCCACACTACCTTATAATCTCTCAAATCATTTCAAGTTCATTCTTGGTTTCACTAGATTGTTAAATCAATGAATCCAACTAAGTTAAATTTTAGTTGAAATGTGTTAACCTATGCTCAACAAACATTTACATTTTAATAAACCAATGAGTAGGGCAACTAGTCATTTAACGATATGGTTGAAAAATTATGTAGGTATGTCAGCACTAAAAAATTGAGGAGTTGCCCATTGGAAGCTGTCGGCCGCCGGAATCAAAATCCTGTCGCCCGCTTTAGAAGGACATTTAATTTATATATATATATAAAAGTTTTAGAAAAATATGAAATCAAACTGACTCCATATTTTACATAGTTTAAATGAAAGAGCACTATACCTTAAACCCTATATATATCCCGAAAGATAAACACAAGACTTGAGAATGAGATGTATTGGCCGACAAGTTCCCCTATTTAATATAATGAATTAAATAGGGTTTATATTGTGCCTGGGTTTGAATAAGCTTCCTATAAGGTCAAGCCCCTATAGTTAATTACATCTTAGATAACTGAAGTTGCCTAAGAAAACTTTTGATAAAAATTAGGAAATATTATCTTAAAAGAGGTCAAAGGATAGGAATTTTCAACGAAGTCGGATAAAGAGGTGTGAAATGGGAATGGCTCAAATTTGGAACATTTTATTGTAGAATCCAGATGAAGAAGAACTAGGGGATGCCATAGATCCAGAGCAGAAGCTCGGTGACTTCCTAGTCCATCCTATTGATTGGCTTCAGTTTTGAGGAGAAATTATTTAGGTGTTTCATTCTGCCAATTTTATTTGTTAGGGCTTACATTTGTGTAAAACGATCACACAAATATCCTGGAAGATGTGAGAATTTAGGTTGTGACAAATGACAACCTCAAAATCCTAAAACGAGTTAGAGCTTATATTGTATAGCAGAGCTATACAAAGGCCTAAAAATAAGGTGAGGGTTTACGTTGCATAAACAAACTACCCCGAAGTCCTATGGCTTGGTTGTTTAACTATAAGGAAGGAAATCAGTTTAGCTGATGTAGACATGTTTTGCTGTTGAAGATGGTCGTGCTGCCCACCGTGCTAGGTTTAAGTTTTATAGTGTCAGGTTATGATGTCAAATCAGATGGCCCTTTGGTTAAATCTCTATAAATGTTATAGGGCATGTTAAAGTTGATTAGAGCGACACCAGTTATGATGCTATTGTTCCCTCATCTCGGTACCACTATTTTATATTGGATTCACTTAGTCCTAATGAATTTACTAAACTCAACTTAATAAGTTACATACTTTCATTTAGACCGTGGGAAACCTCATTAGCAACTGTAGGTTACCTCGTGTGAGATATTCCCGATCTTTTGATAGAGATGTCTTAATTTAGTTGCAATTGTTGTTTTGTGATGTTTGTGATAAAATTTTGAGTTCTTTTATATTTCGAATTTTGTGGTAGTGAATTTTATCTTGGTTAATTTTAGTTTCAGTTTTAGCTTTGCAGCTATCCTAGCAAATTTAGTTTTCATGCAGTGTGATATCGTTGTTTAACATGCAGGTTTGTGTTTTTTGTTCATACATACAGGTGAGTAAGTATAGTAACGTACTTAAAAGTAAAGTACAAGAAACTAAAAAAATTAGGTCAGTTAAAATAAAAGTGTACTTGATGGTCTGCATGTCATCTTCAACTGAAACTCAAAATGCATGTGAGAGCATATGTTAAAAGCATTTTATGTAAAGCGGGGAAATAAGGTTATGGTGATCTACCAAATCCTAAATCATATCTTGGTGAGCCCTCGTTAATTCATTTGGTTATGATTTCATTAAGCAAAATATACTAAGTTTAGTAGACCTCTGAGGCATCTAGAAGGTTAAGAGGAAGAAGCAGGTCCATGCTTCCGTCTCACCGCCTAGTGAAAAGTCTCGAGCTCATTAAATTTTTTATGTTTCTTAATAATTCATCCTGTAAATACCTCTAGTGTTCAGTGAACATCGATGTTTCAATTATCTCTAAGAGTAGGTAATTATCATTTGTCATGTAATTTGAGAATTATGTGGGTGAAGACCTTTAAAAGGGGGCAAGTTAATGTTATTAAGACACTTAGCCAATTTTAGCTTTAACATGGGCTTGTAGTATTTTAAAAGTGTTCAATTTATGGTTACATTCACTTTTTTTATCCTTATTTAACAAATTTGATTTAGCCTAGGCCACTACTAATCCCTTAGGACCTTGGTGGACATATTAGTAATTTATGAAAGAAATTGAATTTTAAGTGATAGTAATTCATCATTAATTGGTTTGAATATCATTTGAACACCAAATAGAGGTATTAAATTAGTGAGTTATTAACATACAAAATCATACCCCTAAACCCTAAGTGTAGGATCATTTAATTTAATAGATCTCCAAATTTTAATGATTTAGGAAATTGCAAATTTATCATTTAATTAGGAAAAGTGAAATTGGTTTCTACCAATTAATACCTTATTTTTTAATCATCTAAACATGTTAATTGAGATCAAAGTTTTCCCATCTTACCCTCTTGAATTAAGCCTAAATGTTAATTATGGCTACAAAATTGCACTTTTACCCCTAAGGCTCTATCACTTCATAATTCATCAAATTTAATTCAAATGAATTTAAAATTTTTATCCCACCTCAATCATAAGTCTTTTAATATATCAAATATGAAAATGTGATTTTTCAAAATTTAAATTAATTTACATGATTATTTACATGCAAAAGTAAGATTCTTCAAAGAAAATTCAATTACTCGACCAAGACAAAGCCTAATCACTAAAAAATTTTACTAGAGGTAGACCCAGACTAGAGAACAACTTGGACCAAATTTTATGATTTTTTGAGTTTTATTTGAATTACTAGAATTATTTTAACTTATGGAGTATTAATTAATTATAAAATACTTCAAATATGGAAAATTAAGTTTTCATTTTTATAAAATCTCTATGAGGTCAAAGAACCTAGAAAAAAACAAATTTGACATTTTTATGATTTTTCTTTGCATTATTAGAATTATTTAAAAGTAAAATTAGGCAAAAAATCCTTTTTTAGCCTTTGAAAATTATTTTTAAGGTTTTAAATTCAACGTTTTTACTTAGAAAATTAGAAAAAATATTCCAATTGCTCTTAAGTTATTAAGAAACAATTTAGAACATTTTCATGAACTTTATTAATTTTATGACTTTTATTATTTTTTTATTATTTAAATATTCAAAATATGCTTAAAAAAATAAAATTTTAATTTTAATTATAATTTTATTTTTAAAAAATCCTTCTAATCACTGAGAACTCCCAAAACAAATTTTATAATTTTTAAAATTATATTGTTATTGTTAAAAATCATTTTAGTGTAAAAAATGTTATTTAACTTAGAAAATCAGAATAGGTTGCCAAATGAACTCGAAATGTTTTGAAATTTTTATGGGGAGTCCTATAAATTTTAAATTACACTGGAGAATCAACAAGTCATTTAGATATTTATTTTTCTGAAATTAATTTTCTTTGTATCTTAGGATTTTATGAAAATTAGGTGTGGTCTTAATGACTTGGCTCGTGAATTTTTTTTGCTAGGATTCTTTGGTTACAGTGAAACTACCAAAATTTTCTTGGATTTTTTTCTATGCAACATGCTAATTACCATGATTAATTTATGCAAATGATGGACATAAACTTGAAAAATATGGATCTCTGTCTAGGGTCTCCTCTGACTTTGAAAAAATCAACGAATATCCCATATGATAGAGACAACAACATGCCAAAATATTAAGCCATGGTGAAATACTTGAATGTATGGAGAATCAAAATGCTTAGAATATTATTTAATTAATTAAAAATAAAATATACATAAAATAAACTTCAAACCATTTCCACATTGTTCTCCTCTGTTCACTGAGCACTAGAGTATTTTTCTTTTATTTTTGTAATTTTTTTGTACAAAGATATGATTTTTCAAAGTTATGGGAATTTAAATAAATAGAAAATCCCTATTTTTCTATTCAAATATGCGGTGCCTGCCGCGTCAACCTACGGCATCTCCGAAGCTCTACGTGACACGTTCTGGTTAGATGTCGCCATCCACGCAGCCTCTGACTTGGCCCGTGCTTTTTGTATCGAAGCACTGTCCGACTTCATCTCGCCCATCCGTTTGATACACGCGCCATCCAACGGCTCCCTTTCATCATCCCTGATAGCCAAAAACCCATGACCGTCAACCATAAAACCTTAAGATCTCCCTCATTTCTTAACTAAATGATCTTGGGTTTGATCCTATAGACTCGTCTAAGTGAGATGAACATATCCATATGGTAAACATGCAATTAAACTAACCCTAATCAAATGGAGAATCAAAATAGGCTCAGGAAGAGGAGAAGTTCAATAACTTTGCTCTGAGAAGGGAAGCTTCAATCAAAGGTGCTCGACATGTCGTGGAGGTTCAAGGAGGCTAGGGATTGGACCTCTGGTCGTGGTGAAAGGTCTAGACTAATGTTCAATCAAGGCCAAATTTGGGTGTTGATCAAATTCTAGTGTGGAGGCTCTATGTGAGGGGGCTTTGATGGGGCTTCTTCTCCTTTCACTATGTTGAAGGTGTGGGTGAGTTTAATTGATATTTGGTGCACTGTGGAGGCACGGTGGAGAATGTCTTATCTTCGGCAAGGATTTGAGCTCAAAAATTGAGCTCTAGCAAGGGAAATGAGGGTAAGGAGGTGGTTGGGTTGAACTGAGGAAGGAGCAATTTGGAAGGGTCTCCTTGAGAAAATTTCAACACCCTTCCTTTGGTCGTGAAGAGGCTCTTTTGGAGCCATGGCCGAAGAGTGAACCTCAGGGATTGGCCTTGGGTGCAAAAGTTTGCTCAGGTGGTGGGATAAGAGGCTTTAAAGCTTAATCAAGGTGAGCTGGCCCCTAGGGTTGAAATTGGGTTTGATTTAGGGATGGTGGCCCTCGGTTTTGAGGTGCTCCAGTGACTAGGCCATCCAGTAGGGCCAAGGGAGGTGGGTATGAGTTCAGGTGAGCCAGAAAAATCTGTGACAACCATTAATTTCGGCTAATGTTGATTTTTTGCAAAGATCTCTTTGGCTTAAGCAATTTAGGAAAAAAATCTCTTGATTCAGGGGAACTTTGGTCCATGGCTTATCTAGGGTGGGTTAAGTGGGCTTGCTTGGGCACCCGGGTCCCAAAAAAAAATTGGCTCTAGAAGTCTTGCTTGGTCAATTTGACATGGCTAGGTCAATTTTGGTGCATGAGTTGAATGTGGGTCTAAATGGCCAAAAGTTTGGTTTAGGTTAGGATAGCCATGACTTTGAGCCTAATTAATTGATCAAAATTGTTTATATGATTATATTGAATATTTTTGGTAAAGGACTGAAATGATTTTGAGTCCAATTGGGGGTTCAATTAGAAAGATTTTGGAATTTTGGTCAATTTGGGCATGTTGTACTTAACTTGGGATTAGGTTGGCTAAGGTTGGGCTAAGTACAAATTGATTGTTAAGAATGGTCTATAGGAATATCAAGTTTTCAACATAAATTGGGTGTCAATTTTGGGGTTAGGGCAATCAATTTGGTGGAATTTGGATGTATGGCCAATTTGAGGAAAATTTTGGAATTTTTTGACTTGGGTTAAAATTGAATGCAATTGAGGCTTCACCAAGGCCAATTTAAGATCAAGTTTAGTGTGTAAGATTGTTATCAAGAGTTTTGGATTCAAATTAGGGGAAATTGAGTAGGCTATGGGATTCAATTTGGTGGAACGAAGTCATAGGGCAAACATGGGGTTTTTGACTGAGATCAAAATTGGGATCAAAGCATGGGACAATTAAGCTTGGATTTGATTTAGATTGGTCATTTTAAATGTGAATTTGAGTTTATAGTTGAAATTGAAGGAAGTTTGGGTTAAATTGATGGACATTTAAGGTGAATTTGAGAAAATTGGGTCCTTAAAGGCAATTTGGGGGTTTTGGTCAAAATGGTAAAATTGGCCAAATTGGGTTTAATTGGAGAGCCCAAATTAGTTTTTGGAAACATTTGGAGTGATTTTGGAGGTTTTGGGAAAGTTAGGGGTGCCAAGGGTATTTTTTGTAATTTTGGCCCTTTTGGGAGTATTTTGGTAAATTTGGAATTTTTGGGTAACTTGGGTATTTTGAAAAGGTTTGAAATGATTTTTGGACAAATTTGGGTATTTTGGGTGGATTTGGGAATCGTTGGAATTTTGCGTAAATTTAGGGCTCCAACGATATCTAGGTAATTTGGGGGATTTTAGGGCAAAAGGCCAAGTTGGATATTTTTGGTAGAATTGGGGTGCCAACCACCCTATATGAGCCATGGACCAATGGAATCTTCATTTGCGTCCTTTATGTATTGGTCTTAGCTAAACCTTAACCTAGGGCTAGTGGGTATAGGGGATCATCTACATGAGTCTTCCAAAGGATCAAGGGACTAAAGTTAAGAAAATTTAGGTTTAGGGTTGTGAGGGATTTTGGTGAGAGTGAGTGTAGTGAGTGAAAGTTAGTGCCTTAGCCCCAAATCAGCACTCAAGGTTAACCCTAAGGTCAAATAGTCTTAAGGGAACTCTCCTTGAGCTCCCCCATAATGAGCCCACCTACTAAGTGCTAGAGTTTAGGACCAATATGTGGAACTTCAAGTGGTAGAATTTCTAATGATGAGGGTTCCTTTTCTAGTTTTCTAGGAATAGTCAATAGGAAAGTTCTATGGCTAGACCCTAGGCTACTAAAGAGGAAAAAATAAACCTCAACCAAAAGTGAGGTCAATAAATGGATCCCCAATAAGTGTGGTGTGCTAGGCAAGCACACCGCGCGTATTGGCGTTGACCGACGAAATCAATAAAACCAATACAAACTCCTAAGTCAACAGACCTAGAAGGAGGTGTAGAATGGTATGTGCCATTTGTTTTTGCTGGGGAATTAACAAGTGAATATCTGATTGACAGTGACTTTTTATATACCTAAAAATACAACAGTTTGACACCACTACTAGAAGATTTAAATCCCGACAACGGTGCCAAAAACTTGACAGCGACTTTTATATACCTAAAAATACAAGAATTTGACACAACTACTAGAAGATTTAAACCCTCGACAATGTCGCGAAAAACTTGATGCAACTTTTAATATGCAAGAATTTATGAACCCAAATTTATATATTTAAAATGATTTTGTAAAGTCATAATTTCAAACGCAAGTATAAGTATCGCTCAAGTAATACAGGGCTCGAGTGTTGTCCCGTTTATCGATCCCACAGAGAAGCGAGGTAAGAGGTCCTTAGTCAAATTCTAATATACTACTATTAGTCCTTAGTTTGGAAGTGCAATTTAAGAGGTTTTACTAACAGATACTCCTAAATGTAAGTCTTAAGTTTAACACAACTAATAACTACTC
>NW_018220462.1:9021-19152 GCF_001263595.1 Phalaenopsis equestris
TATTCTTTACCCTTTGGTCCAGGCATAAAGAACATTGACTAATCCTATGCTTGTTTGCTGATTCCGTGGCTAGGCTGGGATGATACTGACTCTCACTTCGGAGCTCCCACGTTCCCCTCACCTGAGGGCTAACATCTCCGCTTCAGTACTCAAACAATAGGACCGAATTGAGGATTTTAGTCTGTCACACTAAAATCTCCAATTCTACGCCCATCAAAGTTTTTTTCTCTATGTATTTGCATTCAACTCCCATGAAATTAACCAACCATGGAATCTGAATTTGGTTCTACTTTGTTGAGAAGTACACAGCCCTCTTGGGTCTTAGTGCCATTACAATGAATTTTAACACTAAAACAAGCTTTTATTATAATGTAAATAAAGTGCAAGTAAAAACCATCATATTGATAATTAAATCTGCTTCTAACATGCATCACAAAATCCTAAACATGAAGTCTACTCATTACAAAAAAATAACAAAATGAGAACAACGACATAATCTTCTCATGCCATTATTTCCAAACAAGAAGAGAGAGTAAGAAAAACACATTATAAAGCATGAAGAAAACACAACAGAAAACTTTATTTCATCAAAGCAAATCCACTAGATAAGTGTTTACAAAACCATAAGATAATGAAGAACACAATACTTAGTTTTTTTTTGAAAGAAAGAAGAAAATCTCTCCCACAAAGTCTTCCGCCGATCCATGCAATGCTAGAACATCTCCTTACAAATTCTCTCAAAATCTCCTCTCCAATCTCTCCAAAAGGGTAGAAATCTACATTTCTAATCCTATTCTACTAAAGTTTCTCCAAACTTTTTGTAACATTCCTCTGACAAAAATCCCTCTTTTTCTAACCTAAATTTGTTCTTTTAAAGTGTAGGGATGAAGTATGAAGAGTTGCCACAAGAATCCTTTCAAAAAGCGTCCAAATACGTTGAATTTTGCCCCATAACCATCACGAGCGCCGTCGGTGGGCTCGAGGGCACTGTCGGCGAGTTTTTCTGTTGTTTTTCGGTCTTCTCGGGGAAATCTCCCCTCGAGCGTCGTCAACGCCGGTTTGGGCGCCTTCGGTGGGCAGACTGCGCAGGTCCTCCATTTCGCTCTGTTTGGCTCTGTTTCGCCCCATTTTAGTTGTGTTGTGTTCGTGTTTTTCTCCTAACATATATACCAACAAGACAAGCATGAAAACAGCCTTTCAGGTCAGAATTTTCTTTCTTGCTCATTTTGGCTCCAAATTGCACGATTTTTGCACTTTTTTGCTTTTTTTCTCCAAAAGTCCATTTCTTGTACCTGAAACCAAAAATATGTAGAATAACTTCCTTTAAAATGTAATATCATTAAAAATGAGGATAAAATATATCTAAACATAGGTAAAAAGTAGGTAATTTTTAGGTGTGTCACCCTACAGTAGATAAAATTCATTGAAGTATACAAACTCTTACCGTAGAAGCCAACACATTTGAGTTAGAACTGTTATCATTTCGATGGTACAAAATAATCAGTTTGGGGGAACTCCATCTTAAGATCCTAACTTACATCTTGCAAGTATTCTAACACTTTGTGCCACATTTCAGTATAAATATGTCCCTAATAATGTTGTTAGATTTAGGATTTTTTCTTTTTTCTTAAGAGATAAAGCTAAAATATTGTTAAAATCATTAAGACCTGGATCTATTAGAACTTGGAGTGACCTAGCAAAGAAGTTCTTGCCTAAGTATTTTTAACTTTCAAAAACTGCTAAGCTTAGAAATGATATTACATCTTTTTGTCAGTTTGAAGGGGAATCAATATACGAGGATTGAGAACGCTTTAAAGAACTGCTTAGGAAGTGTCAACAACATTCTTTGCCTGATTGGTTAATAATTCAAACATTTTTAATGGGTTAGTAGGACCTCTTAAATTTATTATTGATGTTGTTGGTGGCGGTTCATTAGTGTTAAAACCTTTTGATAAAACATATTTTTTAATTGAACGAATGGCTATAAATAATTTTCAACGACATTCTAAAAGGGTAAGTCCTATAAGAATAGATTGTGTTCATGATTTTGATGCAATTTCTATGTTAATATCTGAAGTAGTTGCAATATCAAGAAAGATAGATTAATTTTAAATAAATTTATCTCATACACCTCCAATGATTGATGAAAGTTCATTAGGACAAATGGTTGATTCTAACATTCCTATATTTTAGACCTTAAATGCAATTAACAATAAACCCAATAACCTTTATTCTAAATATTACAACCCAGGTTGGAAAAACCACCCTAACTTTAACTAAAATAATAATTCTTCTAGTGATAACCGGCAATGGGGGAACAATCAAGAAAACCCATTATGAAACTGGAACAATCAGGGTAGTACTAACTATAGACCAACTTATCCTCAAAGATTTAATAGTAACTAACCATTTAAGGAGAAGAAGTTGTCTATAGAAGAAATGGTGTTACCTATGAGTAATCAATTACAAAGTCAAGGAGATATAATTAGAAATATTGAAAATCAACTAGGATAAATTGCTAACGCCCTTAGCAATAGGCCTCAGTGAATTCTTCCTAGTAATACTGAAATTAATCCTAAAGACTAGAATAAAGAGCAATTTAAAGCTGTCTAATTAAGAAGTGGAAGAGAATTGGAGATAAGTGTTCAAAAAGAGATTGAAGTTGAGAAAGAGAGAAGAGATTGTATCAGCATTGAAGTATAAAAATGTTCTTCACTTCTTATAAGTTGTAACACAAACACAAACACAAACACACAAACAAGATAAATGAGGTCAATTCTTCCTCCATCTCATCGTATCTCACTAACTTACTTCCAATTTCTAACGGAATCCCTACACAAATATATTGGGTGCTTATAAATGATTTTATAGATTCTAATCCCAAAGATAAGATTATCCCTAATATATTGGTTCTCAAGCACCAACACCAGACATCACCGTATCCCAAAAATTAGGCACCTCTAGCAGTAATAAGTACAATGTAAAATCATCCATAAGTTACTCATCAAATATGTTTGTGACTCCTATCAAATGAAAACAAAGTCCAAGAAAGGAAGTAAAAAAATTATGATAGAACCATCGATGTAAAATTTCATAATGTCTTTTGTAAAACTCAAGTCTGGGTGAGACCCGAGTTGTAGTGGACTCGTCAATCCAACTACTAAGAGAAAAAAAAAGTCTAACCATAACAAGAATTTAATGAATTGTCACCCTCATGACAAAAAAAAAGCAAATCAAAACACTAACAATCCAAACATCTACCAAACATCAAGCAAACAGATCAATCCACACTAAAGCAAACACAATACAACACTAACCATCATGAACTTAAGCATACTAAATCAAACCATACAGATAACTATGCGTTGCTTCCCATAAAGCTCTTAATTTAACGTTGTTAGCCCGACAAATGATTCCACCTAGATCAAAATTCTAATTAAGTAATCCTTGATCAATAGCCCAATTTTTTCCAGATCCAGGGATTACTATAAAATCCTCAAATTTAATTTTTTCTTTCAGCTCTTCCTTTTCATATTGATTCATATCATTGTTCCTCATATTTCTTTCTCGATCCAACATTCTTCTATTGATTTTCTAAATTTGCATATTAATATCATCCTTGAAATTTATAAGAAATGGATCTTTATATGCTAATTGAAGATCTCCCAAATTTTGGATCAGAGTCTCTCTATAGATAATTCAGATTCTAGATCAATATCTTCTATGTTACTCTTCTGTTTCAAATTATCTTCCAATTCTTCAGGAATTTTTTCCATTGATCTTTCAATTTCCTTGTCCTTATCTCTCGACTCAAACCTTTTTTGAAACAAATTCTCGAATTCTCTTCTAAATATCAGTTCAATAATTTTAAATTGCTCATAATTCATTTCCTTAGGATTTATCTCTGAGTCACTAGGTAAAATCTCTGAGGGGTAACTATTAATTACATTAATAATCTGCCCCAGCATCAGAATCTCATTCATTTTGTTCTTATACCATGGAACATTCCATTTAGTGACTTTGAATAATTCTTTCATAGGAGATCTTTTACTGATTTAATCTTTTAATTCAAGTTCATCTTGTGATTGAGTCGAATATGATAATATAGAGACTGGTGGTGTATATGAATGCATCAAAAAGGTAGGATCTAAAATTTTATGAGGTAAATTCATTTTAAGGTCATGAGATTTTTCAATAGATGGAATTAAAAGTTTACTACTTTTGGTAACGTCCATCATTTCACACCTCTCCTGAACATACATACAGTCTTCTTTAAACAACATTTTTGACTCATCATGAAAGCCCATTTCGATCTCATCTGTTTACTTACTCTCAAAACTTTTCTGAAAATAGCTTTTAGTTAGATAATCAATTTCATCCATTCGAAAACAGTCATCATCATTTCTCTCAGCTGGATATTTCATAGCCTTTAAAACATCAAAAGTGGTTTCATGGTCATTAATATTCATAGTTAACTTTCCTTTTTGCACATCTATCATAGCTTGTCCAGTAATAAGAAAAGGTCTCCCCAAAATAATAAGATATTCTTTATCTTCCTCCTTATTTAATACAATAAAGTATATAGAAAAGATAAATTTATCCACTTTAACAAGAACGTCTTCTATAACTCCTTTTAGATAAATAATAGATTGATCAGCTAACAGAAGAGTTATAGTAGTGGGAGAAATATCGGTTAAACCTAACCTTCTAAATATAGATAGAGGCATCACATTAATGCTCGATCCTAAATCATATAATACTTTTCCACATAATCTTTTTCCAGTTACACAATTGTAAAGCTACAATGATCTTTAAGTTTTCGAGGAAAATTTTTCTGAAGTATAGCGCTGCACTCCTCACTTAGTACAACTGTCTCGTAATCCCCAAATTTCCTTTTCTTGTTTAATATCTCTTTCATAAATTTTGCATAACTTGGCATCCGTTTCAAAGCTTCAGCGAAAGGAATATTTATCGTTAACTTCTTAAGTACGTCCATGAACTTTGAAAATTTTTTATCCAACTCATGCTGTCTAAGTCTTTGAGGAAATGGAGGTGGTGGTCTTTTTAAATTGATTTTAGTTGGAGATATTAATTTTTCCAATATAAAAAGTTTGAATGATTAACCAATCAGGCAGAGCATGATGTGGACACTTTCTTAGGAGTTCCTTAAACCTTTTCCAGGCTTCGTATATTGATTCCCCTTCATATAGAAAAAATGAGATAATATCTTTTCTAAGTTTAGTAGTCCTTGAAGGTGGAAAATACTTAGTTAGGAATTTCTGAGTTAAATCCTCCCAATTTTTAATAGAGCTAGGTGCTAATGAGTATAGCCACATTTTAGCCTTATCCCTTAGTGAGAAAGGAAAAAGCCTTAATCCAAAAGCATTGTTTGACATGCCGTTATAACGAAATGTAGCATAAAGTTCTAGAAAACTTGATTTAAGTGTAAATAGGGATCCTCCAAAAGAGTTCCCCCAAATTGGTTGATCTGCACCAGTTGGATAATCACTTAATTTAGTTCAAATGAGTCAACTTCTACGATAGGTTTTTGTATACTTGAGTGAATTTCATCTGTTTGTAATCCCTCAGTGAAGTATGATGATTTTTCTAGTTATTATCTTGAAAGTTTTTCATTTCCATTTCTGGTTTTTTGAGTCCTCTTTGCATTTCTTTGCATTTTTATTTTTTTTCTTTTTTTCAAACTTTGGATCATAAGGCACAAGTCCTACAGATCCTTTATTTTGCATACGCAATACAACAAACAATACATTAACACATAAACAAATAATATATAAAATATATTCAACACAACAAACACGAACACCTTATTTCTCATAAAAATAATTTTTTTTTCAACACTTTTTCATATAAAAACACTTTTCACACAAAACAGTTTTTTACGACACTATAGTTTTCCAAGTCTAAGCCTAATTACTTCAACTAAAATTCTTCTAAAGTTCTTACCAAAGCCTCCCCAGTTTCCCTAACAACGGTGCCAAAAACTTGACAGCGACTTTTTATTTGATAAAGATGTGTATAAAATATTCAATAATTATAAAGTTACACTTATCAATGCCTAAATCTCCGGCAACGGCGCCAAAAAATTGACATCGACTTTTTATATACCTAAAAATACAAGAATTTGACACAACTACTAGAAGATTTAAACTCTTGGCAATGTCGCCAAAAACTTGATGCAACTTTAATATGCAAGAATTTATGAACCTGGATTTATATATTTTTATATATTTATAATGATTTTGTAAAGTCACAATTTCAAATGCAAGTATACGTATCGCTCAAGTAAGACATGGCTCTAGTGGAGTTCTGTTTATCAATCCCACAAGGAAGCGAGGTAAGAGGTCCTTAGTCAAATTCTAATCTATTACTATTAGTCCCCTTAGTTTAGAAGTGTGATTTAACAAGTTTTATTAACAGATACTCCTAAATGTATGTCTTAAGTTTAACACAACTAATAACTACTCCTAAATGCCAATATTAATTCTAAAGATAACCCTTTTTGGAGGAATTAGTTTGGAGAATTTTGAGATATTAAAAACTACTATTCTTATGTAATGAATTGGATAATGTAAAGGAATGAGATGCATTAAATATTGTATGTGCCAAATAGGAGCAATCCTATTTTTTACCCTTTGGTCCAGGCAAAAAGAACATTGACTAATCATATGCTTGTTTGCTAAATCTGTGGCTAGGCTGGGAGGATACCAGCTCTCACTTCAGAGCTCTCACATTCCCCTCGCATAAGGGCTAACATCTCTGCTTCAGTACTCAACCGTTTAATTACTCAAAAAATAGAACCAAATTGGGGATTTTAGTCTGTCACCCTAAAATCTCCAATTTTACGCCCATCAAAGTATATTTCCATTCAACACTCATAAACTTAACCATCCATGGAATCTGAATGTGGTTCTACTTTGTTGAGAATTACACAGCCCTCTCGGGTCTTAATGCAATTACAATGAACATTAACACTACAACTGGCCTTTATTGTAATGTAAATAAAGTGCAAGTAAAAACCATCACATTGATAATTAAATCCTCTTCTAACATGCATCACAAAATCTTAAACATGAAGTCTACTCATTACAAAAGAAAAGTAAAATGAAAACAACGGCATAATCTTCTCATGCCATTATTTTCAAACAAGAAGAGAGAGTAAGAGAAGCCCATCATAAAGCATGAAGAAAATACAATGGAAACTTCATTTAACAAAAGCAAATCCACTAGATAAATGTTTACAAAACCATAAGATAATGAGGAACACAATACTTAGCTTTTTCCCTTGAAAGAAAGAAGAAAATCTCTGCCACAAAGTCTCCTGCCGATCCATGCAATGCTAAAACATCTCCTTACAAATGCTCTCAAAATCCCCTCTCCAATCTCTCCAGAAGGGTAGAAATCTACATTTCTACTCCTATTCTAAAAACCCTAAATTTTCTCCACACTTTTCATAAAATTCCTCTCATAAAAATCCCTCTTTTTCTAACCTAAATTCTTTTTTTTTAAAGTGTAGGGATGAAGTATGAAGAGTTGCCACTAGAATCCTTTCAAAAAGCATGCAAATACGTTGAATTTCAACCCACAACCGCCCCGGGCGCCACCGGCGGGCTCAAGGGCGCTGTCGGTGAGTTTTTCAGTCATTTTTCGGTCTTCTCGTGTAAATTTCACCGTCAATGCCGTTTTGATGACCTCGACAGGCAAACTGCGTAGCTCCACCATTTCGCTCTGTTTGGCTCCGTTTTAGCTCCGTTTCGCCCCATTTCCGTTGCGTTGTGTTCTTAGCAGATAGCTCTGCAAAAATAAGCATAAAAATAACCTTCCTTTAATGTGTAATATCTTTCAAAAATATGCAAGAAGTGTAAAAGATATTAAGCATCAAAAAACTTATCGAAAGGTGACATAGCAAAATTTCATTTCTTGCTCATTTTTGCTCTAAATTGCACCATTTTTGCATCTTTTTGCTCCAATAACCATAATTTATCATACATACAACAAAACATCAAAAATACCATTCTTTAAAGTGCAATACCATAAAAAACATAGAGTAAAATAGGTAAGAAAATCTCAACGTATTTTCCTTTGGTCACTGATCAACATCGAGGATTAGGAACTCTCGCTGGAGATTGAAGAGTGGGTGTTGATTTATCAGATTTTAGGTGTTTATAGAGCATAAAAATTGGTATTTAGATGATAAATTTGAAGATTGAGAGTAGGATGCCACGGTGGGCGTCTTATTCCTATCTCAAAAGGTGTGAGTAGAGAATTGGACGCCGTGGAGGGGGTCTTACGCTAATCTCGAAGATGTAGGTAGAGAATTGGATGTCGTGGAGGCGGCCTTATACCAATCTTGAAGATGTAGGTAGAGAATTGGAAGCTGTGGAGGGGGTCTTACGCTAATCTCGAAGATGTAGGTAGAGAATTGGATGTCGTGGAGGCGGCCTTATACCAATCTTGAAGATGTAGGTAGAGAATTGGAAGCTGTGGAGGGGGCCTTACACCAACCTCAAAGATGTAGGTAGAGAATTGGATGCCATGGAGGGGGCCTTACACCAATCTCAAAAGGTTGAAAATAGGATGTGATGTTCCATAAAGAAGAGTCTTACTCCTATCTCAAAGATATAGGTATATAATTGGATTCCATGGATGGGGCCTTACACCAACCTTAAAGATTTAGGTAGAGAATTGGAAGCCATGGAGGGGGCCTAATACCAACCTCGACGATGTAGGTAGAGATATGGAGGCCATGGAGGGGGGCCTTACACCAACGAAATCCCGTCACCCACTTCAGAAGGACACTTTAATTTACATATAAATTTAAGTTTATAAAAATATAAAATCAAATTGACCCCATAATATTCACAGTTTAAATGAAAGAGTGCTCTACCTCAAATCTTGTATCTATCCCGAGGGATAAACACATGACTTGAGGATCAAGCTTGATCAAATAAACTAAGAAATATATGACATCCATTGGGTCTGCGAAACCATTTTATTTGTCTACAAATTTCTCTATTTAATATGAAAAATTAAATAGGGTTTATTTTAAGCTGGGTAAGCTGGGTTCAAAAAAGCTTCCTATAAGGGCAAGCCCCTATAGTTAATTACATCTTAGACAACCGTAGTAACCTAAGAATACTCTCGATAAAAATAAGGAAAAATTATCTTCAAGAAAGTCAAAAGGATAGGAATTTTCAACGAAATCAGACAAAGAGGTGTGCAAAGGGGAATTGTTCAATCTTGGAATATTTATTGTGGAATCCAAAGGAGGAAGAACTAGGGGATGTCACAGATCCGAAGGAGAACGTCGGTGACTTCCCAGTCTATCCTATAGTTTGGGTTCAGTTTAGAGAAGAAATTATTCAAGTGTTTTATCCTTCCAATTTTATTTATTTAGGGCTTACACTTATATGAAACGATCACACATATACCCTGGAAGATGTGAGGATTTAGGTCATGACAAATGATAACCTTGGAATCCTAAGACAAGTTAGGGCTTATATTGTACGACATGGTTGTACAAAGGCCTAAAGATGAGGTGAAGATTTATGTTGCATAAGCAAACAACCTCAAAATCTTATGGCTTGGTTGTTCAATTCTAAGGAAGTAATTTGGTTTAGCTAATGTAGATGTGTTTTGCTATTGAAGATGGCCACGCTGCCCATAATGCTAGCTCCAAGCTTCTTTCCATGATGAGTTTAAGTTACCTAGGGTGTCTAGTTATGATGTCAAATCAGGTGATCGTATGGTTGTAGTTCTTTAAATTTTATGGGGGATGTTAAAGTTGATTAGAGTGACACCGGTTAGGATCCCACGGTTCCCTCATCCTGACACCACTATTTTTTATTGGATTCACTTAGTCCAAATGAATTTACTAAACTCAACTTAATGAGTTCCATAATTTCATTTAAACCATGGGAAGCCTCGTTAGCAACCTTAGGTTACCTCCTCCGAGGGTTTTCCGATCATCCGATAGAGATATCTTAATTTAGTTGAAATTGTGGTTTTTGTGACTTGAATGTTGAGGCGGTGAATTTTATCTTAGTTGATTTTAACTTTAGTTTTGGGTTATGGTTATGGTTAACATGCAAGTTTATGTAGGTAAATGCAAGC
>NW_018220462.1:19359-36922 GCF_001263595.1 Phalaenopsis equestris
ATTAAGGATGATTTTGTTAAGCAAAGCATACTAAGTTTAGTAGACTTCTGAGGTATCCAACAGGTTAGGAGGAAGAAGCAGGTTCATGCTTCCCTCTTATCACCTGGTGAAAAGCTTCGAGTTCATTTAGACTTATTATGTTGCTTAATAATGCATTCTATGAATGCCCTAATGCTCAATGAATATTGATGTCCTAATTATCCCTAAGAATAGGGTAATTATCATTTCTAATTTAATTTTGAAGATTATGTGAATGAAGACCCTTAAAGGGGTCAAGTTAGTGTTGTTGGAACACTTAGCAAAATTTTAATCCTAATTGGGCTTGTAGTGTTTTAAAGTAAAGGTCTTCAATTTTAGCTATGTTTTTATTTTCTAATCCTCGTTTAATCAGTCTTGATTTAACTTAGATCACTACTAAGCCCTTAAAACCTAGGTGAGTGTCTTAATTAATTTTGAGAAGATTAAGTTTTAGGTGATCATGATTTATTATTTTAATTTCATTTGAAAATCAAATAGGGTTATTAAATTGATTAATTATTGACTTCAAAAGTCATACTTATAAGTCCTAGGTTCATTTAATTTTAATAAACTTCCAAATTTTAATAAATTAGAAAATTATTAATTTATCCTTTTAATTTGAAAATTAAGGTTGGTTTCAATCAATTAATCCTCTTTTTAATTTCATTCATCCAAACAAGTTAATTAAGATCAGAGGTTTCCCATTTCCCTCCTTGAATTAAGCCTAAATGTTAATTAAGGCAAAATTCCTAAAATTACACTTTTGTCCCTAAGGCTCTAACACTAATACTTTATCAAATTCAAATCAAATTACTTATAAAATTTTTATCCTACCTCATTCATGGGTCAATGAAGACATCAGAGGAAAAAAATGTGATTTTTTAAAATTTAATTTACTTTATAATAATTAGTTTGGTGCAAAAATAGGATCTTTCAAAGAAAATTCCTGACTTTACCAAGGTTACAAAATTTGCTAACTTAACCAAGGTAAAGCCTAACCAATTGAAATTTTTACTAGAGGTAGACCTAGATAACAAAACCATTTGGACAAAATTTCCTGATTTTTTGAATTTTATTTAAATTACTAGAATTATTTTAAGTTCTGGGGTTTTTAATAAATATAAAATATTTTAAATGGGGAAAAATAAGGTTTGTATTTTTAAAAATCTCTTTGAAGCCAGAGAACCCGAAGAAGCAAATTTTATATATATATTTTATTTTTCTTTGATTTATTGGAATTATTTTAGTGGAAACCAATTTCTTAGCCTTTAAAAATTATTTTAAGCTTCAAAATACAATAACTTCATTTAGAAAATCAGGAAAAATATTCCAATTATTTCTAAGTGCTTAAAAATTAATTTAGAACATTTCCATGAATTTTATTGTTTTTTTTTATTTTTACCAATTTTTAATTATTTAAATATTTAAAATGGGCTTAAAAAATGAAGTTTTTACTTTAAACATCATTTTATTTTTACCAATTTTTAATTATTTAAATATTTAAAATGGGCTTAAAAAATGAAGTTTTTACTTTAAACATCATTTTATTTTTACATTAAAAATCATTTTAGTGCCAAAAAAGATATTTAACTTGAAAAATCCATTTACGCTATCAAATGGACTCAAAATACTTTGAAATTTTTATTGAGAGTTCTCTGGATCATAGACAAAAATGAGATAAAATATCAAGTCATTTTGATGTTTATATTTTCCAAAATTAATTATCTTAGTGATTTAGGGTTTAGGCAAATTAGGTTTATTTTGAATGACTTTACTCATGAGAAATTTTTCTAAGGGTTCACTGGTCATAGTGAACCTACCAAAATTTTCTTGAATTTTTTTAAGCAACATGGTGATTATTAGGATTAATTTAAGCAAATAATGTACATAAACTTGAAAAATATAGATCTCTGTCTAGAGGTCTTCTCTGACTTTGGAAAAATCAGGGAATGTTCCCCTTTGTGAAAATTTCAAGCTATGGTGAAATGCCTATATGCATGGAGAATCAAAAGACTCAAAACATTATTGAATTAATTAAAAATAAAATATGCATCCAATGGACTTCAAATTATTTCCACATTATTCTCCTCTGTTCATTGAGCAAGAGGGTATTTTTTTTTATTTTTGTGATTTTTCTATACCAATATATGAATTTTTTAAGTTAAGGGTCATTTTCTAAATTTTTTTAATTCCCTATTTATCTATTTAAACTCGCAGCGTCTCGTCAACCTATGGCAGCTCCGAAACTCCACGCGACGTGCTCCCATTCGACACTGCCATCCACTTCAGCGTTGACTCGGCCTGCAGTTTATGTCTTGAAGCACTGTCTGGCTTCTTCTTGATCGTCCATCAGATACACGCTTAATTGAACGGCGCTCTGTCATCGTCCCCGATAGCCTAGCCCGAGAATCGTCCATCTTCCAAGCTTGATATCTCCGTCATTTTTCAACCAAATTAAGTGAAACTTTTTTAAAATGCTTGTCTAGACTAGGGGAACATATCTATACGGTTAAGATGCCATGAAATTAAGCCCAAGAAAAAGAAGAATCGAAAGAAGCTTGGGAGGAGAAGAAGTTCAATACCTTGGCTGTGAGAAGATAAGAATCGATCAGAGGTGCTTGGAACGTTCATTGGAGACCAATAAGGCTAGGGATTGAGACTCTTGCTATGGTTTAAGGTCTAGGTATGAATTCAACCAAGCTCGATTTCATGTGTTGATCAAAGTCTATGCTAGGGGCTCAATGGAAGGGGGATTTGATGGGGTTTTGCTTGTTGCTCAAAATTAGGGGTTAGCTAGGAGGAATTAGGGCAATGGAGTGATTGGACTGCACTATGGAGGTCTTGAGGAAGCTCTGTGAGTGATTTGGAGGTCTTTGTCTGAAAAATTTTTAGCACCCCTCCCATGGTTGTGGGGGGGAATCTTTTATAAAAATGGCTAAGGGGTGGTTGTCATTGCCAATTGGGCGGTGCAATGTGGTGCTTAGCTGGAGGGCAGAGAGGCTCTAATATCTCATTTGGGTGAGGTGGCCTCTTGGTCTTATTTGGGTGAAGTTCAAGGAGAGGTGGCCCTCAATTTTAGCTTTTCCAGCGACTAGGCCGGTTGACCATGGCAGGGGGAGGTGGCTAGGAGCTCAGGGAACCCAGGAGAATATGTCACTACAATTTAATGGGCTGAGGCTTAATTTTGGCAAAAAGAATCTTAAGCTTAAGCAATTATGGCATGAAATCCATTGATTTAAAAGACCATTGGTCCATGACTTAGCTTAGGTGGTTAGGTGAGTTTTGGCTCAGTCTTAGGGTCCAACTAATAGTTGTGGAGTCATTAATTTGATGGCTTTGGGGTGGTTAGGCTACATTTAGTGCATGGGTCCAAGTGGTGCAAATGACCAAAACTTGGGTTTGGGTTAGGCTAGCCATTTCCTTGAGCCCAATTGATTGATGCACTTGATGTAGATGATTGTAATGAATATTTTTGGTGAAGGATTGAAAGGATTTTGAGTTCAATTGAAGGGTCAATTTCAAGGAATTTGAAAATTGGTCATTTTGGGCATGTTGGGCTAGACTTGGGTCTAGATTGGGCTAAGCTTGGGCTAAAGCCAAATTGATGGTTAAAAATGGTCAATAGGAACCTCATGAAAATTTTTCAACATAAATTGGGTGCCAATTTTGGGGTTACGACATTCAATTTAATGAGACTTGGGGACATAGCCAATTTTGGGTAATTTGGGGATTTTGGACTTAAGTTGAAATTAAATGAAATTGAGACTTCACCAAGGCAAATTGATGGTCAATTTTTATGTGTAGGAATGTTATAAAGAGTTTTCAACATAAACCATGGCCAATTTAGGGGGCTATGGATTTAATTTGGCTATATTAGGTCATGTGTCCAAAATTGGAGGTTTGACCTAAATCAAAAATTGGGCTCAAAGCATGGGCCAATTGAGCTTGGATTTAGTTTATTTTGGTCACATTGAAGGTGAATTTGATTTTGGGATTGATATTTGGGGATATTGAGATCAAATTGATGGACATTTGAGTTGAAGTTGGGCCTTTAAAGGCAAATTTATGGGTCTTGATCAAAGATGGCCAAATTGACCAAATTGGGTCATGTGCTAGTTGAGATAAATAAAAGTGGGAATATTTGAAATATTTTTGGAATTTTTGGGATTTTTTAAAATTTTTGAAATTTTGGGTCCATGAGGGGCATTTTGGTAATTTGAAAATATTTGGTGATTTTGGGTAATTTGGGTGTTTTCAAAAGTTTTGAAATAATTTTTGAACAAATTTGGGTATTTTGGGTAAATTTGGGAATTTTGGCCAAATTTAGGGTCCCAAGGGTACTTAGGTAATTTGGGGGTTTAGGGACAAAAGGCTAAGTTGGGCATTTTAGAAGATTTGGGGTGCTAACCACCATATCCATGGATCAATGAAAACCCCATTTCGGTCCTCTATGTACTCGTCTTAGCTAAACCCTAGCCGAGGGCTAGTAGGTTTAGGGGACCATCTATATGAGTTTCTTAAAGGCTCAAGGGACCAAAGTCGGGAAATCCTAGGTTTAGGGTAGTGAGTGATTGCGAGTGAAGTTAGTGCCTTAGCTCTAGACCAACACCCAAGGTCAATCCCACGTTCCAACAGTCCTATAGGAACTCTCCTTCAGCTCCCCCATAATGACCCCACCTATTAAGTGCTAGAGGTTAGGACCAATATGTAGAACTTCAAGTTGACTAAAGAAGAGTTTCGAATTTCTAATGGTAAGGGTGTCTTTTTCTAGTTCTCTAAGAATAGTCAATAGGAAGTCCTATGGCTAGACCCTAGGCTACTAAAGAGAAAGACTAGACCTCAACCAAAAATAAGGTCAACAATATCAATATCAGACGCATCACAATGTGGCTCTCGAAGATATAGGTAGAGAATTGGATGCCATTGAGGGGGTCTTACACCTATCTAGGAGGTATAGGTATAGAATTGGATGTCATGGAGGGGGCCTTACACCTATCTTGAAGATATACGTAGAGAATTGGATGCCCTAGAAGGGGCCTTATACCAATCTCAAAGATATAGGTAGAGAATTAGATAATGTGGAGGGGGTCCTACACCTATCTCAAAGATATAGGTAGAGAATTAGATGCCATGGAGGGGGCCTTAAACCTATCTTGAAAGGTTTAGAATAAGATGCGATGTTCCATAAAGGGGAGTCTTACTCCTATCTCAAAGATATAGGTAGAGAATTGGATTCCAAGTAGGGGGCCTTACACCAATCTCGAAAGGTTGTGAAAAGGGAAATAGTGTTTCAGTATTGGCCTCAAGGGCAGGAATGTAGTGCAAAAGTTTGTGGTGTCGAACTCATAAATGTGTGTCATGTGAAAAGATTGACGTTGGTAAGCAAGATGTGTAAAATTTTGTGATGTTTTATGCAGAATGTGAAATTGTGCTAGGATATGAAGAGAACTAGTGCATACAAGGATAATCGTGTTGTGCGAGCAAAGAGCAAGAGACCTCGAAATCGAGAAAATCAACTCAACAGATTTTTTTTTCTTTTCTTGTTGTTTTTATCATATTTAATTACCAAAATATGTTTTGAAAATTTAATTTTAGTTGGTTGATGATTTCAAAAGAGAGTTTTTATTTGACTTTTAATATTATCAATTTTTTTTTATTTTTTTTATTCTTTGCTCATTGTAGTCCAAACCAACGTATGCCTCTATGGCTTTTATCCATCATACAAAAAGTGCAATTGAACAAACAGACAAAATCTTGAAAGAGATTTCATTAATCTGCTCTAATAAGTGTTACAGATTAAGTGCAGGCCAAAGCCTCAAAAAGTACAATTATGCTGACAGCATCAAAGTACATCCAAAAATATCCCATGTTAAGTACATATCATAGGCTGAGCATGTCTAATATCTATCATATCTGTTGTGACGAGATGTAGTGAAAAGGAATCCTCTGAGTGTCTGTCTCTAGCGGGGCAAGCTTTTGATCGAGCAGACCTACTAAGCCATGCTCCAGGACAAGAGTTCCTTTTGCATGTGCTAAGAGGTGCAACCCTCTCATAACTCGTAAGGCAGTAGTTCTTCCAGCTCCAGGTTTGATCGGAATCTA
This sequence comes from Phalaenopsis equestris, assembly GCF_001263595.1. Taxonomy (NCBI): domain Eukaryota; kingdom Viridiplantae; phylum Streptophyta; class Magnoliopsida; order Asparagales; family Orchidaceae; genus Phalaenopsis; species Phalaenopsis equestris. The sequence continues at coordinate 25,480 of NW_018220462.1, forward strand.
TGTGGCATTTTGTAAAGGAAACGGAGTCGCACCCCTGGAATGCAGTGTTTGGCGACGTCTTCTCCGTTTCCTTTAAGAACCAGCACTGAATCCACTGGTAGCGGAATCTCCACAGCTCCTTTAAACTCACAGAGGCCAATGATATCAATTTTTTTTCCAAACAGAATGTTGCTCTTGTTCATGAAAGAGATTCTGTAGAAATGTCTCATAAAATCATGATGGTCAATGTGCGGGGGTATGTAGTCGCCTTCATCATATATGCTAATAATCCAGTTGTTGGGAATACAATCAGCTGGTACTATGCTCCATCAGACCATTCTCTTAATCATCCACTTTATCATGGGGAGTAGTGGTTCCACCTGATCATGTCTCAGAAACCCAGGAGGAATTCCTTGTCTATCGTTAGTGAAGTTGTAACAGTAGCCACATTATATGGTGATCATGCCCTTTTCGCGCATCCATTTTTGTGGCTCACAATAGGTTCTTTCCATCAAGAAGCCTGTTAGACCTCTGTCTCTCAAATCAAAGATGCAGTCAAGGATACTTCTTTCATCACTTTCAAAGAAGACCCTGGTATATAGCTCCAAGCCTTCTAGTATATTAATGATCCTTCCTTGAACTTCTTCATAGAATTCAAAATCTTTTTTGTTTACTATACTCATTTTATAGTATCCCATCGTACTGATGATCGGCGGCTATCGAGGATGTTCCAATATTTCAACATCGATGGGAATCTAGGCTGGAGTTATACCTACCTGTAGTAGAATGTATGACTCTGCATCCGATGGGATATATGGCTCTGTACCCAACGGGACATATGATTTTGCATTCATCGGGTAATCTGTGGTATAAAATACATCATCAGGAATACATACTCCTCTAAAGTACTGTTGCGCTCAAGGTGGAGGACATTGCAGACCGGGCACTCCACAAATGTTCCTGTAGCTGATGTATGTGCAGGTATCTTGGCATTGCATGTTGGACAACGCGTACAAAGAACATCCGAAACTGGTGGTATCTCCGGTTCTGTAACAAATTTGGACTCGTCATCTATAGCAGGCAAACATGAAGATGTCTCTCTCATGCCTGGATGATATATGTTCCCTCAGGAATAAGGGTGAGCAAATTTTTTGCCTCCTTATGGTGTCTTCTCTCTTCGCGTAAGAAAGCCCTATGCTTTCGGTGGTTAACGTTCTTGCATTGAGTTCTCCGTAGTTGTGCATCTGGCAGTCTTTTATCATTGGAAACGACTAGGCCCCCGGTTGGTGCGGCTATCATACACGGTAGGCGACTAGTCCCCTCCATTGTGTCTTGTTGTACAATCACATTTTTACCCTTCTGTGAGGTGTTTCTGGTGCCGAACCTTAGCAACGATGGTAGCCCTTCTTTTTCCTGACAGCTAACCACATCCATTAGAGGACCCTCATAGTCCATGTCGACTTGACTGAAGTTCATGTCGAAGTCTATGGTACCGCCCTGAGGCGACATTTCCTTATTGAGTGCAAGGTTCCAACCATCTTTAAAAGCAATGATCAGCCTCTGGCCTGACATTTCTCTGCAGACAACAGGAAAAATATTAGTGAGCTGAAACTTAGCATGAATAAGAACAAAACAAAGTGTTTATTAAAGAAAATTTTAGTTCATGTTGGTGCAAAAATTATTTATTTTTGTATGTATTTTGTTCAATTTAGTAGAATATCAAATTTAAAGGTAGAAAGGAGTAAATTGAAATGTGTAATTTCAAAAATTTTCATTATATTGAGGTTAATTTTATTACAAAATTTTTGGATACGGTCATAGATGTTTAGCCAAATATGTAACCCCATAATAATAAAAATTTCAAAATTTCAAATCAAGTGATGTCAAGCAATGTCAAGTTGCATAGTATGTCTTCAGGTATTATCCGTTGATTGGGAGCATGGGTCTTTAACCACGAAAATCTACTAGTTGGTAGGCTCCTATTGCATAGACCTTTTCTAAGACAAATGGTCCCTCCCAAGTTGGCTCAAATTTTCCACCAATCTTGCGGCGTGCAAGAATAGGTCTTTTGAGAACGAGGACAAGGTCACCAACATTGAATATCCTTGGGCAGACCAATTTTTCTTGTACTTATGAGCTCTTACCATCTTCGCTTGGTAAATCTCCAAATGTTGTTGTGTTTTTAGTCATTTTCCCTCAAGACTCTCTAATTATTCAAGTCTGAGTTTTGCACTTTCTTCTGTTGTAAGCTGGTTGGCGACAATGACATTGAGAGACAATGTCTGAACTTCTAACGGTAGTACGACCTCGGACCTGTGCATGAGCATATAGAGTGTGCACTGAGTGGGAGTCCAGTAGGCCCATAAGGCTTCTAATAATTTGTTGTGTCAATCTCTTTTGTTTTCATCCAATGTTTTCTTTAAAAAATATACCAACGTCTTGTTGAAGGCCTCAGCCAGGCCATTTTCCTTAGGATAGTAAATTGTAGAATATCTCTAATATATCTTGTGTCTTTTGACGAAATAGATAATTTTGGTGCTTTTGTTGATTTTGGTACTTTTGAAGGTTGTCCCATTATCAAAAATTATTTTTTGCGATACTCCAAAATGATAGATAATTTGGCTTTTGAAGAAATGAAGGATGTGTTGTGTCGTAACCTCTCGTAACGATACTGCATCTATCCATTTGAAAATGTAATTTGTAGCGGCGAGTATGAATATGTGCCCTCTGGATAATGAAGGGTCTATCAGACCTATTATGCCTGTGCCCCAACAGTCGAACGACCATGAGGCGACGATTGGGTGTAGCACATTCGGAGGTTGGTGCAGGACCACCTTATGCACTTGACACTGGTGACATCTTCTGGCTCTATCCATGCAGTTGGACATCATTGTTGGCCAATAATACCCGAGTCTCTTGATCTTCATTTTCATCTTCGGCCCTGACTGGTGAAGTCCACACAATTCGGCATGTACTTCCTTAACAAAATTTTGTGCTTCTATTTTGCTTAAACATCGTAGCAACATCTGGTCGAATGATCTTCTGTAGAGTACGTCACCCACTAGAGCGTAAGACATAGCCTATTTTGTAATGTGATGTGCTTCAGACTTATCCTCTGACAACTTTCTAGTTTGCAAATATTCTATCAGTGGCTTACACCAATCTTTGTTGATGTCTGCAACCGCAACCAACATTTCTTTTCCTCTTACGAGCTTGTGTAGATTATCGAGGTCAACTTGAGACAAAACTTGTCTTCCTTGTATTGTGATAACAATGGAATCCTCCGAAGGACATACCAGCTCTTTAGCAAGTTTTGCTAGAGCGTCAGCATGGGCATTATCTCCTTTAAGAATCTGGTAGAAAGTCACGTTAGGGATCTGTTCCAGTAGCTTCATGGTTTACCAGTGGTATTATGCTAGTCTTGGCTTTAAAATCTTATATTATCCGGCGACTTGTTGGATGGCAAGCTGAGAGTCTCCATTGATGATAATATCTGTTATATCCTTTGAGTGACAACTCCAACCCTGTAATTAGCACTTCATATTTGACCAAAAGAAAATATGTTGGAAATTTCATACCTATTTTACACTGTTTTTGATGATATTGCAATTTAAAGAAAGGTATTTTTTATGTTTTGTTGCAGAAATGATGAATTAGGGTCATTGGAGCTTTTCTTGCTGACAAGCTCCATCAAAGTACATTTCCTAGCATTGCGCACTGGAGAATTCTTTTTGCAGTATCTGTTCTTCTTCCAATTCATCGTTGAGTGTGCAGTGAGGAAGTCTACTAAAATCTGTCCCTTGATAGCAAGGAGGGGAACATAAGTTATATCAAATTGCAATAAAATCATTGACCATCTTGCTAGACGTCCGGAGAGTGTTGGTCAGGTCATCAAATATTGTAACAGATTAACTTTTGAGATTAAGGTAATCTTATGAGAAAGCATGTAACGTCTAAGCTTTTGGGCAGCAAAAATCAAAGCTAGACAATGCTTCTCAATAGGTAGATACCTTATCTCTGTCGAAACAAGATGGCGACTTTATTGACTTGTGCTAAAAGTGCTCTAAGAGAGTCATCTAAGGCCGCAGTATAAAGTATCAAAGGTTTCCCTAGGATAGGGGTTGCCAAAACAGGAGGTGCCATTAAATATTGCTCAACATCCTCAAAGGCCAGTTAGCATTTCTCTTCCAAAACAAATTTGGCGTTCTTTTTAATTAATGCCAAGAAGGACTGACACCTACCCAAGATATTAGAAATAAAGTTTCTGCCAACTTTCATTGAAAGGAATGTAGTTGCTTTAAGCTTTTAAGTGGAGGCATTTCCAAGATAGTTTTAATGTTATCTGGGTCGATCTCGATTCCCTTATGATGGACAACGAATCCTAGAAACTTCCAAAAGGTAACACCAAAGGCATACTTTAAGGGATTCATTTTAAGTTCATACCGTCATAACCATTCGAACACGATCCTCAAATCGTACAATTGGTCTTTTTTTTGCTTGCTCTTGATGTCCAAATCATCCACGTTGCCTTCCACTTGACTGTGAATGAGATCATAAAAAATTTTCGTCATTGCACGTTGATATGTCGCTCCAGCGTTCTTCAAGCTAAATGGCATTACTGTGTAGCAGAAAATGCCGATAGGTGTTATGAAGGTTGTAAGTACTGCATCCTCGGGAGCCATCTTGATTTGGTTGTACCCCGATGATCTGTCCATGAAGGAGAAAATTTCATGTGTCGAAGTGATGTCCACCATCATTTTTGGTATCAGTAACGGGAATTCATCTTTTGGACATGCTTTATATAAATCTCTGAAATCGACACAAAAATAAATTTGTTCATTTTTCTTCTTAACTGGCACAATGTTAGCTAACCATGTGGGGTATTGCTCTTGTTTTACAAAGTTAGCGTCTATTAACTTCTTCACTTTGGCTATGACCAGTTGTTCTATTTCGAAGCTCATTCTTCTGGGAGCTATTTTTACTGGGGTCATATCTTGTCAACCCCAAGTTTTTAAACTGCAACCTCTGCTGATAGTCTTGGCATTTCATCATAACTCCATGTGAAGCAATCTTTAAACTTTGTCAACAGTGTGATAAATTTTAAAGATTCTTCGTCGTTGAGTAGAGAACTTATAAATGTAGGTTGGGGTCATTCTTCAGTCCCGAGGTTAATTTCTTTCAACTCATCAATAGTTGATTTAATTTCATCCTCAAATTCTGGCGGAGCATCTTCTATCAACTGATCAGTAGAGTCATCCTCCATATCGAGGCAATCCTCTCCTGATTCACTAGTAACAACCATGCAAAACTCAGAATCATTGACTGGTCCGACTGTACCAAATTCGAGACCCTCTTTTGAGTTTGGAGTTTGACTTTAATATCCCATAATTTTTAAAAAAGTTGTAATTTATCTTTTGGCATTTGTTTTGGCAAATACCCCTGTTGAATTAACTTTTGGACGTAAGGTGAAAAATAACCAAAAGGCAATTCCATTAATTAATTAGAATCATCATCCAAATTTACATGATTTTCAAGATTAGTAGAGGTAGAAACACGATAAAACTTGATCAGCTTTGAACCAGTGCTACAGACTTCCTTGACCTCTAAACTCTTGACCTTTTGAGGGAGAATCAAAGTAAGGGTCATGGTGTTCATACAGTGGTTTATCCGATCATACATCGTCTCATATCCTCTCTTCTTTGTATCTTCTAAGGATATCCCGTACTAAGGTTTCTTCTTTTTTGTCATCATTATTTCATCTTCAGAACTGTCTTCATTACTAATGTTGATGGTCAACCAAGTTCGTTCAACAATTAAATTGGTTCTTGCTCGTCCACGTCCCCGGCCTCAACCTAGGGTACGCGGACTAAAAGAAACCCCACCAATTTACTGCAAAAGAGTGGGGAAAGATTGTTGTGGTGGAGTTGAATGGCTTCCTCTTTGTGATTCTTTTGAATCTTCACTATTGTTTGTCACAGTTTCACTAGAGAAGGCAATTTTCTTTGGAGGTGCGTAGTATGCGACATCTTCATGAATGCCAACTTCATACACTGAAAACGATTGTATATCTCCATTGATGCAATGTTCTTGTCCTTCTTTGTAATACTTGATGCACTGATGTAGAGATGATGGAACCATTTTGTGTTTCTGAATCCATGGTTGGCCCAGTAGAGCGTTGAAAGAGGTCTCAACATCGATGATATGAAATTTAGAGGTTGTTTGGAACTTAGCAGTTGCTACTGGTTCTCCAACCTTCATAAGTAATGCAATTGATCCAAAGGGCTCTCTCACTCTTTTGGTTGAATCCTCTTAGTATCATTTTATCAGTTGTAAGTTCTTGGGCTTCAATGTCCAAATAGGCCAATGTCCGTAGACTCATCAAGTTGAGTGATGCTCCAGGATCTACTAAAAAGTTGGACAACACAAATCTATCAATGTTAACGGTGATGCAGAGTCAACGATTGTGGACGGCAGTACCGAGCAGCAAATCTTCATCTGTAAAGGTTACCCTAAACTATTCTCTCAAAGAGAAAACTTCATCTGAGGATGTGCTGGCCAACTTGGCTGAACAAATCTCTGGGTCAAGCAAAGCTGTAACCAGAGACTCTCTCATCTCCTTTGACAGGATGAGAATGTTGTTGATGCTTAATTTGGTCGGCAACTTCCTAAGATGAGCTAGTACAATGTAATCCACTTTGTATGATCCTCCATTGATAATGTTTTTCTTATGCTGGCGGAGGTGGAGATAGATCTTCTAGAGTGACTATTTGCTTTCCTTTATTGTCCGGAGCTGTTCTTGAGGGTAATACTCTCTCGCTCCTTAAGTTCACTTCTGTAATTTCTTCTTCCTGAGATATCATCGTCGAATCTTCTGGTGTTTCTTCTTTGTCAGAAAGATCTAATTTGATGGCAAGAGGTGCACTATGGTGCTCAAGGATTGGTTCCTCACTCCTGCCGCTGTCTTAAGCGGTATCGTCAATGTCTCCTTCAATCTTGTTAGACAGTTCATTAGACTCAAGTACAATTTGAGGATCATTTCAGGAATCAAGATTGAAGTTATATTGGTCATAATCGATTATGTTATCACCAGAAATAGTTAAAATGTAGTTGAAATCATAATCATTATATTCATAAGACCCCAGAGGGGTAAAAAGATAATCATACAAAGTCAGGGGTTCGAGGCTTTTATTCCCCGAATCTGAGAAAACCAATGAAGTAAAGGCAGCCCCTATCCTACCCCCTGTGCTATCAGTCTTCATGTTGGTGCTCTTTTTCTTCTTTGTCTTTGATGATGATGGATCTCCTGGTGAAATATTCATCTCAGGCTTTGCAGGCTGAAGACTCTGAACGGAGGCTTGTTTTGAATAGAACGGAGGCTTGTTTTGAAGTGCTCTGAATCTGGTTCAATATTTTCTTGGACGATTTGCTCCAAACTGTATTTTATCCGTCTTTTCTAGTATATGGGTCAATCAAAGAGATTGACTTAGCCAAAATCATATTTATGAAACCTTTTTTATGTTCTTTTAATCATTCTTTCAGAATCTTTATATTCCCTTCTTTAAGGATTCTCTTGGGCCAATCCTTGAAGACGAAACAATCTTCTATAGTGTGCCCTAGTAATCTGTGATACGGGCAATAATTTGGTTGAACTTTCTCGTTACCTCTTCGAGTTTCTTTGAATTTGGTAATCTGAAATTAGGCTTCTTCCTCAGACTTCTGAACATTTTGGGTACGACTTTGTCTTTGAAGGAATATACCACTTTCCTATGTTCTGCAATGGTCATTTTCTTATTCTCTTGTCAGTATGATCCTCTCTGAGACGGTTGCTGGCTAGACTGACCATACTATTGTGTTTGGTTTTGGGTGTGTTGTGATGAAGATTGCCAAGGATTCTCTACATGTATCTTCATTGGTTGTTGCCATTGTACAACAGTTTCCAACAGTTTCCACTGTTCTGGACTTCTTTCTAAATATTTTGGTTGCTTTAGATTTCTCGTGAGAATCCATATGTATAATTTCTTCTTGGAGACTGTTGGCTTTACTGAGTAGCTTCTCGAAGGATTTAATGGTGAGTCTCTTAAGCATGAAAGCTATTAGCACATGGATGCTTTTGAGTAAGATCTCAATCGTGTGATGTTCCGGTAGCTAAGGTTCACATTTCATGCTAAGGTTTCTCCACCTCAAGAAGTAATCCACTAAAGTATCGTTGGGCTTTTGCTTTTCAATCATGAGATCTCCAATAGACACATGATGTTGCGCTCCGACAAATCTTTTCACAAATAATTGTTCCAGCTAGGCAAATGTTTTAACTGATCCGTTGGGCAAATCGACATACCAATCAAAGCAATCCCTTACAGGATGCTGACAAATTGTTGGAAGAGTAAAGCTTTGTTACCTCTTGTGTTGCCACAAATGGCTCGAAAATGTGCCATGTGCTGTCTGGGATGTCCAGTCCCATCAAATATCTTAATTTTTGGGGACACAAAACCCTCAGGGAATGGTACAGCAACAAATTCTTTCAGGGAAGTTATACATTTTAAAATCAATGCAACACCCTTAGATTGGGTTAAGGCCTCCCGAACTTGCTCGACCATTTGCTTAAATTCCTTCTCCGGTATGACGCTTGATGGAGAATCCTTCTTTGGTTGCTCATCCCTATTTTCTGAAGCAACTTCCTTTCTTTTATCTGTGATATGTATAATCTCTGGTTGGTTGACCTCTAGAGAGGATAACTGTGGTACTTGAGATTTTCCTTGAATTATGGCCAGGGCGGCCATGGCTGTGGCCATATCTTCTATCTTTTTCTCCAGTTGGTTGACTTGCTCTTCCCTTAGGAGGATAGCCCGACGTAGCTCATCTATAGTGTTCTCTTAAATTAGAGGTTAAGGCTCATGCGCGGATGTAGCGGCTCTGGTTTCAATGACATGAACATCCATGAAATCTTCTTTGAGGTTATCATTGAAGTCAAAATCTTCATCATCGTCCATGGAAACTCCATGTTCCCGAGCAAACTCGAAAATCTTGACCCGGAGCTTTTCGACCTTTTCCTCAATTATTGATTCTTGGATTGTCTTAAAATCTGTAGGACTCTATTTGATCTCCTCCACTTGTTCTTTCATCTAGCTGGCAATTGTTGCGACGATATCGGATATTTCGGACCCTGGCTTCATTTCGTGATCTCGCCCTGCGGGCTTATTGGACTGTATCGGTACGGCAACCTTGGGTATCCATACCTTTTTCTTTGACGGGATGATGTCTTAGGATAGAGCGTCTTAGTAGAAACATCAGTATGTTGAGGGAAAGTATGCTCCCCGTGGTGTAGACCGGCTACTGGGTAACTTCTTCATCTTTTCCCTTCTAAATTTCGGAACATTCTTGTAGTGGGTGATCAGTAGAATTCTTTGACTCAAACATGACTTAACTGGTCGATGACCTGCGGTCCTAGTAACGGTAGAATCAGTGGTGACAATAGCCATATCAACTTTGCTCCCCAAGCAAAATCATATAGAAATGGAAGCAGGTAAAGTTTTAGTTGACTTTTGGGAGTGTCTGGCAGATCTTACGTACTTTAATATTTCTTTCTTCATGTGAGGGGATACTGCATGTCCCACTCATTTGAGTAACTCACCAACTAAACAACCTTCCTTGGCAGCTAGCTTCTGAAAACCGAACTGACCCGGGTGATCAAAGCAGGCTTCTTCCTGTCCACACTATGTCCATGAAGTGACAGTAAAGTAGTGGTGATCTTCTGGATACTCTCGTACCCGTTGGTATCCATTAAAGGGTGGAATCTACTTCCTCCTAGAAGTGGATAAATCTCCAGTAATCCTGACTCGTTCTTGTAAGGATCTTCATCAACAGTAGGTACCTCTTTAGGAATCTAGGCTTTAGTAGCACTCCAAACCTTTCTATTGCGATTTCTCCTTTGAGTTTGGGTTAACTGGGTAGTTCTCAAAATTGATCTAATTTTAAACACTGATGGCAGGATAGCCAACCCATCAGTCGGTTCTTCAAAGATCATAACTTTTTTTCCCTTAGCAGCAGTGAGAACAACAGGCTTGATAGGTGTCATGATGATAGTGGTCTTGACTTTCTTATAAGAAGGAAAGTCCTGAAGGCAGTTCAAGTTAAATTGAGCAGACAGCTCCTGGACTTCTGGAGCGGTGACTTTCATCACGATGAATGGAGCTTTCTTGAGGATGACCTCGAGATTTTCAAATCCAGCTTCAAACTTGATGGTGGGAACGACATTGCGGGCGTTGCGGCTCGTTGGCAAGTCGGAGGAAAAAGTTAGCATTGGGCACGCCATTGTAGCAGCTTCAAAAGAGAATGCTCTGGGGATAGCTATTTGGCCAAAACTTTGTAATCTTAGTGCGAGCACTAAAAATTAACAGAGATTGATCTGTAGACCTGGTAAGTTTTTATTTAGTTACACACTTTCTCATAAGATCACCCTAATTTTGAAAGTTAACCCGTTGCAATATTTGATGACCCGACCAACACTCTCTGGATGTTTAGCGAGGTGGTCAATGATTTTATTGCAATTTCATATAACTTTTGTGCCCCTCCGTGCTATCAAGGGACAGATTTTAGCAGACTTTTTCGCTGCACACCCACTGCCAGCTGGGTCCTCTCACAATGACGAGTTACCAGATGAGCAAATACTATAAATGAAATTTTCCAGTGCGCAGCGCTGGGAAATGTACTTTGATGGTGCTTCGTCAGCCAGGAAAGACAAGGGATCAGGTACAGTTATACCAGGAAAAGCAGGGATCAGTTTGATCTTTATTACGCCAGATAAGGGTATGTTGAGGTTCTCATACCACCTGACAGAGCCGTGCACCAACAATGAAGCAGAATACGAAGCCTTAATCACCGGATTGGAATTGGTAATTTTAATGGATATAACAAACATTGTCATTTATGGTGACTCTCAACTTGTCATCTAACAAGTCGTCGAACAATACAGAATTCTGAAACCAAGACTAGCATAGTACCATCAATACACGATGAAGCTTCTTGAGCAAATTCCAGAGGTGACATTCTACCAGATTCCTCGGGGAGATAGTGCTCATGCCGATGCTCTAGCAAAACTCGATAAGGAAATGACGTATCCCCCGGAGGATTCCATTGAAGTCACGGTGCAAGAAAGACGAGTCTTGTTTTGAAACAACTTCAAAACTCTACAAAAGCTTGGTAAAGAAGAAACAATAAATACAGTTGCAGACATCAATGAAGATTGGCGCAAGTCCTTAATAGAATATTTGCATACTGAAAAGCTGTCAGAAGACAAGTCTGAGGCGCACCACATCACAAGAAGGGCCATGTCTTACGCTCTGGTGGGAAATGTTCTCTACAAAAGATCGTTCGACCAAATGTGGCTACGGTGTTTGAGCAGAGCCGAAGCAAAAGAAGCACATGCCGGCTTGTGTGGCGCTCACCAGTCAAGACCAAAAATGAAAAT
>NW_018220462.1:37332-38124 GCF_001263595.1 Phalaenopsis equestris
CTACAATTTACTATCCCAGAGCAAATGGTCTGGCTGAAGCCTTCAACAAGAAATGGGTACAGATTTTGAAGAAAACACTGGATGAAAATAAGGGGAATTGGCATAACAAACTGTTAGAAGCCTTGTGGGCCTACCGGACGACTTTCAGGACTCCCACTCAGTGTACACCTTATATGCTCATGTACGGGACCGAGGTCGTGCTACCGCTAGAAATTCAAACACAATCTCTTAGATTCGTTGTTGCCAACCAACTCACAACAGGAGAAAGTACAAAACTCAGACTTGAAGAACAAGAGAGTCTTGAGGGAAAACGATTGGAAGCACAACAAAATTTGGAGCTCTACCAGGCAAAGATGGTACAAGCTCATGGCAAATTGGCCCGCCCAAGGACATTCAAAATTGGTGACCTCGTACTTCTGCTCAAAAGGCCTATTCTTGCTCACCGCAAAAAAGGTGGGAAGTTCAAGCCAACTTGGGAGGGACCATTTTTCGTTGAGAAGGTCTATACAGGAGGAGGCTACCAGTTAGTGGACTTCCGGGGTGAAAGACCCATACTACCAATAAATGGATGATACTTGAAATCCTATTACACAACCTAATGCTGTTTAATGCCGCTTACCTCTGCTTGCCTCTGCTTGCTTTGAAAACTTTGAAACTTTAATTGTTTTAAGGTTATCTATGTGGCCAAATTTCTATGACCGGGTCCAAATTTTGTAATTAACTTCAATATAATGAAAATTTTGAGAAGATTTTTGAACTTCACACGTTCTCTTTTCTACTTTTGAATTTAAA
>NW_018220462.1:38134-43683 GCF_001263595.1 Phalaenopsis equestris
TAAACGAAACTCACACATAAAATGAATAATCCTCTTCACCAAAACAAAAAAAACAAACTAAAATTTACTACTTTATTTTGTTATTGTTCATGCCAAGCTTTGGCCCACCGACGTTTTTTCTGTCATCTGCAGAAAAATGTTAGGAGAGAGGCTGATCCTCGCCTTCCAGGATGGCTGGAACCTTGAACTGAATGAAGAGATGGCGCTGCAAGGAGGTGTCATAGATTTCAATGTGGATTTCAACCAAGTTGATATGGACTACGAGGGTCCTCTAATGTACGTAGTCAGCAGTAAAGAGAAGGAGGGACTACCTTCATTGTTGAGGGTAACCACTCAAGACAATGTGTCACGCAAAGGTAAAAACGTGATAGCGGGACAAGATCCGATGGAGGGGCACAGCCGTCTACCCTCTATGGTAGCTACTCCAGCAAGGGACATGATAGCTGCCCGTAATGAACGACTACCAAATACTCCTCTCCGTAGGACGTAGCGTAGAAATGTCAGCTGAAAGAAGTAGGGAGGCTTTCTGCGACAGGAATGCAAATGCCAGAGAGACATGAGCAGTTTTCTTACCCTCATTCCTGAGGGACATATTTAGGATCCAGATCCGAGAGAAACTTCTGCCAGCCCACTCACTATCGATGATGAGTCAGGATTTGTGATAGAATCAGATATGCTCCCAGTTCCAGATATCTTATGCAGAGGTTGCCCAACATGCAACGTTGAGGTACCAGCAGGGACATCAGTCACCGGCGCATTTGTAGAATGTCTAGACTGTAACATTCTGCATCTACAACATTTCAGTACATTATGGAATACACTTTAAGCACCAACGAGCCTCAGACTCTAGACTTCATGACAAATGAACCATATGTCCCACCAGGGACAGATGAGCACGCACCATGGAGCTCAGGATCATACGTCCCACTAGAGGCTGATTCTCATATTCTGGATCGACCAACACTAGTTTGGGTTCCCGTCGAGGCCCAAAATAAGGAACGCCCACGGCAGCTGCCAACACCTGGTATGGTAGAATACTACAAGATAAGCAGAGTAAATAAAAGAGAATTTGAGTTCTATGAAGAAGTTCAGGGAAAGTTCGTCAACATATTGGAGGGCCTGGAGCTATATACCAAGGTTTTCTTTGAAATTGATGAAACAAGCATTTTGGACTGCATCTTTGATTTAAGAGATAGAGGTCAAGCAGGCCTTCTCATGGAGAGGACATATTCCGAGCCGAAGAAATGGCTGAGGGGATAATGAAGAATCACTATCCATTGCGACTATTACCTCGACTTCAAGATGAAATTCTCATATACGACCAAGTGGATCCGTTACCACCGATGATAAAATGGATGATCAATGGAATGGTCAAGTGGAATATTCTACCCGCTACATGCATTCCCAACAGTTGCATCATTAACATTTATGAAGAAGGTGACTGCATTCCCCCACACATCGGCCATCATGATTTTGTGAGGCCTTTCTGCACGGTCTCATTCATGAGTAAAAGCAATATTCTATTTGGAAAAGAAATTGATATAGTCGGCCCTGGTGAATTCAGAGGAGCTGTGGAGATTCCTCTTCCAGTTGGTTCAGTACTTGTCCTGAAGGGCAACAGTGCAAGCGTTGCCAAGCACTGCATTCCAGGATTGCGACACAGTAGGGTGTCTGTAACCTTCCGCAGAATGGACGACAGTAAAATACCATATGGATTCTAGCAACATCCAGAATTGGAGGAGTTGTTTCCATATGAGCTATGAGAAGGTTGTACCTCTAAGTACATGCGAAGGGAAATCTTATCCTGGAGCATGACTTAGAAGGTCTGTATGATCAGGAGCTCAACATACCTAGTACAGAAGGTTCACTTGCTTTCTTTTAACAGCATGACATGTATTTGATGTATGCAGTCTACAGTGTATTCATATCATGAGATGATTCTCAATGTATTTCAACATGGATTACATGATGTACCTTTTGAGACATTAGCCTATGTCTGATTTATGGCATCCCTTTTTGGGGCAAATTAATGGAAATTTCTCTCAAATTGTGCCTGTCAGTTACCTTTTTGTGCGATGGATGAAAACTGCAAACCATGTGATGGTTCAGAATTTCAATGAACAAAGAATGAAACAACAAATCTTCAACAATAAATAAAACACAAATGAAAAATAATCATAAATGAGTGAATAACAAAACAAATTTCTTTTTAAAAACCAACCAATTAAAATTAAAACTTTAAAAACGTATTTTTGAATAATTAAATGTGATGAAAACAACAAGAAAATGAAATAAACTTGCTGAGTGGAAGCTTCCCTTTTTGGAATTTCCTACTCTTTGTGCGCGCAGCACAACCATCGTTATATACCTCAACTCTCTTCACATCCCCGCAGAATTTTGTATTCTGCACAAAACTCCACAAAGTTCTACAAATCTTTTTCAACAAAATTAACATTTTCACATGACACACTTCTGCAAATTCAACACCACAAGCTCTTTGTAAGTTTTAAATTACATCTTCGAATCAGTACCTAGATTCTAATTCTTACCTTCTGAATTGATACTTACATTTCAATTCTCACATCTTTGAATTGATACTTACATTTCAATTCTAACATCTTCGAATTGATACGTACATTTCAATTCTCACCATCTTCAAATTGATACTTACATTTCAATGATACTTACATTTCAATTCTCACATCTTTACATTTCAATTCTCATTTCAATTCTCACATCTTCGAATTGATATTTACATTTTCAATTCTCACTTCCTAATTAGTCCTACATTTCTGATTTATTACATTTGAGGTCGGTCCTTACATTTTGACAATCTCTTTTGAGAATTGACCTACATTTCAATTCTCACTTCTGAATCAGTCCTACATATCTGGTTCATTGCATTTGAGGCCGGTCCTTACATTTCGACATTCTCTTTTGAGAATTGACCTACATTTCAATTCTCACTTCCGAATCAGTCCTACATTTTTGATTCATTACATTCGAGGTCGGTCCTTACATTCTGACACTCTCTTTTGAGAATTGACCTACATTTCAATTCTCACTTCCAAATCAGTCCTATATTTCTGATTCATAACATTCAAGGTCGGTCCTTACATTCTGACACTCTGTTTTGAGAATTGACCTACATTTCAATTCTCATTTCTGAGTCAATCCTACATTTTTTATTCATTACATTCGAGGTCGGTCCTTACATTCTGACACTCTGTTTTGAGAATTGACCTACATTTCAATTTTCATTTCTGAGTCAGTCCTACATTTCTAATTAATTGCATTTGAGGTAGGTCCTTACATTCCGACACTATCTTTTGAGAATTGATATACATTTCAATTCTCATTTTCATATTTTTGATTCATTACATTCGAGGTCAGTCCTTACATTCTGACACTATCTTTTGAGAATTGATATACATTTCAATTCTCATTTTCATATTTCTGATTCATTACATTCGAGGTCGGTCCTTACATTCGGATACCCTCTTTTGAGAATTGACCTACATTTTAATTCTCACTTCCAAATCAGTCCTACATTTCTTATTCATTACATCTGTGATCGGTCCTTACATTCCGACACTCTCTTTTTAGAATTGATATACATTTCAATTCTCAGTCCTACATTTTAGATTCATTGCATTCGAGGTCGGTCCTTACATTCCGACTCTCTCTCTTATTTTGAATTGATATCTGAATTTCAATTTCCACCTCGGGGTCAGAACTTACATACTGACTCACATCCTTTGGAAATCTTTAAAATTTCATAACTCAAAGTCCACTCTCAAATCCCCAATGAGAGTTCCTACTTCTCAACTTTTCTCGACTTGATTAAACACACACTTGCTAATTCCTCAGCGAAAATAAATTACACACGACCCTACACATATTTTTGGGTCTGTTGAGTTAGAGGTTGTATTGGTTTTTGTTGATCTCGTCGGTCAATGCCAATATGCGCAGTGTGCTTGCCCAGTACACCACACTTATTGGGGGTCCATTTATTGACCTCACTTTTGGTTGAGGTTTAGTTTTTCCCTTTCAGTAGCCTAAGGTCTAGCCATAGGATTTTCCTATAGACTATTTCTAAAAAACTAGAATAGTTACACTCACCACTAGAAATTCCAAAGTCTTCTCAACTTAACTTGACGTTCCACATGTTGGTCTCAACCTTTAAATACTTAGTAGGTGGGGTCACTATAGGGGAAACTCAAGATGAGTCACCCTTAGGACTGCTGGACCTTAAGGTTAACCCTGGGTGTTGGTCTGGAGCTAAGGCACTCACTAAATATATATACACCCACATTCACTCACAACCCTAAACTCAAATTTCTAATCTAGGTCCCTTGATCTTTTGGGATACTCATGTAGATGGTCCCTTAAACCTACTAGCCCTTGGGCTATGGTTTGGCTAAAACCACTATGTAGAGGACCCAAAATGGGATTTCCATTGGTCCATGGCTTTTTGGTGATGATTGGTATCTCAAATCTACCAAAATACCCATCTTGGCCTTTTTGCCCCTAAAACACCCCCAAATTACCAAAATACCCCTCCATAGCTCAAAATCCCAAAAATTCCAAAAATTCCCAGAAAATTCCAATAAATAAAAAATATTACCAATTTCATTTCTCTCAACTACCATATTCATGCATAGGCTTAAAGTACATCAGTGCCCAAATTGACTATCTTTGATCAAAGCCCCTAAATTGCCCTTTAAAGACCCAAATTTCCCCCAAATCACTCCAAATGTCTATCCAATTGATCTTAATTGACCCCAATTCCAATCCTAGACTCAAAGTAACTCGCCTAACTCAAATTCACTTTTGATATAACCAAAATAAACCAAATCTGAGCTCAATTGGTCCATGATTTGAGCCCAATTTTGATTTGGGTCAAAACCCCAATTTTGACCATATGACAAATCTCACCAAATTGAACCCATAGCCTAGTCAATTGGCCTCAATTAATGTTTAAAAATCTTTATAATATTAAAATACATCAAAATCAACCATCAATTGTCCTTGGTGAAGCTTCATATCCATTTGATTTTGGCCTAAATCCAAAATCCCCAAATTTAGCCCCAAATTGGCTGTCCCCAAACCCCAAATTGGCTGAGTCCCCAAATTTCACCCAATTGATTGCCTTAACCTCCAAATTGGCATCCAATTCATGTTGAAAACTCTTCACGAGGTCCCTATTAACCATTTACAATAATCAATTTGGACTTAGCCCAAGGCTAACCCAAGCTAGACCCAAATCTAGCCCAACATAACCAAATTGATTAAGGTTCAAAATTCTCTCAAATTGACCCTTCAATTGAACCACAACCACTTCCATTCTTCACCAAAGTTGTTCCTTATGATCATCTACACCAAAAATATATTTAGGCCAATTGACTTGGCTAACCCAGCCAAAACCCAAGTTTTTGTCATTTGCACCCACTTGAACCCATGCACTAAATGTGACCAAACCACCCTAAAGTACCAAATTAACTCCACCCTAGCCATTAGTTAGACTTAGTGACCAGTCCAAACACCAT
>NW_018220462.1:43826-46194 GCF_001263595.1 Phalaenopsis equestris
CCCCGAGCCACCTCCCCCTGGTAGGCTGGCTAGCCTAGTGGCTGGAAAATCTCAAAACGGAGAGCCACCCCCATGGCACCTCACCCAAATCAAACCTAGAGGCCAGCTCATCCAAATCAAATTGAAGTGCTCCTCTGACCTCCACCTAAGCACCACAATGCACCCAAACTTGTGCCCTGAGAGCCACCCCATGGCCATTTTTATAAAAACTGACCTCCCACGGCCATGAGAGGTGTACTGAAATTTCCTTAGTGAGGCCTCTCCAAACTTCACACAGAGCTTCCCTAAGATCCCCTCAGTGCATTCCGACAATTTTCCCTCACCAATTCCCATTGCTGGAGCTCAATTTTGAGCTTGAAACCTTCCCGGAAACTAGGACAAAACCGAACTCACCTCCATAGTCCACCAAACTCAAATTAACTTCACCCACACCTTCACAATAGTGAAATGATCCAAAGCACCATCAAATCCCCCTCCCACAAAGCCTCTACCATAACTCTAGACCAACACCCGAATTCGGCCGTGATCGAATTCTTACCTAGGCCTTTTACCACAACAAGGGACTCAATCTCTAGCCTCCTTGGACACCAACGAACGTGCCGAACCCCTCTGATCAAAGCTTCACTTCTCAGAGCAAAGGTATAAAACCTCACCTCTTCCCGAGCCTATTTCGATCCTCCATTTAATTAGGCTTAATTTAATTGCATGATGGAAATTAGCATATTGACTAGAAAATCCAAAGAAATTTTTAGAAAGTCGACAATGACCAGAAAAACTTTTGGAAATAATTTCATGGATCAAGTCATTTAAAATATCCTTAAATTTTACAAACACCAAATTACTAAACAATTTGATCGAGTGTGTATCAAATGGACGGAGGAGAAATGGGGGAGATCGAGTCGGACAGCGCTTCGGGACATATACCGCGGGCCGAGTCAGCGGTTACGTGGACAACGACGTCCAACCAGAGCGCGCCACACATGCCTTTGGAGCTGCCTAGGATCTAGTCAGCACGCGCTGTTTAAATAGATAAATAGAGCTTTTCTTATTTATTTAAATACCCTTAACTTAGAAAATTCATAACTTTGTGCAGAAAAATCACAAAAATAAAATAAAAATACCCTCTTGCTCAGTGAACAGAGGAGAACAATGTGAATAAATTTTATGACCATTTTATGCATATTTTATTTTTAATTAATTAAACATTATTTTGAATCATTTGATTCTCCATGCACATTGGCACATCACCTTGGCTTGAAATTTTGGCATGTTGTAGCCTTTGTTAAAGAAAATATCTTCTTATTTTTCTAAAGCCAGAAGAGGTTCCTATACAGAGATTCATATTTTTCAAGTTATTCACATTATTTCTTTAAAATAATCATGGAAATTAGCATATTGATTAGAAAATCCTAAGAAAATTTTGGAAGGTCCAAAATGACCAGAAAAGCTTTTGAAAATAATTTCATGGGTCAATTCATTTAAAATATCCTTAAATTTTACAAACACCAAATTACTAAAATAATTAATTTTGGAAGATAGAAACATTTAAATGACTTGATTTTTTATCCCCACTGTGGTTTATGATCCAGAGAACTCATCATAAAAATTTTAAAATATTTTAAGTTCATTTGACAACTTAAGTTGATTTTTAAAGATAAATACCACTTTTGGCATTTAAATGATTTTTAAAAATTAAAATATAACTCAAAAAAATAATGAAACTTAGTTTTTTGAGTTCTCTATGATCAGGGATATTTTATAAAATTAAAATGATATTTAAAATAAAAAATTGATTTTTAGCCTATTTTAAATATTTAAAAAATTAAAAATTCATAAAAAACACAAAATAATAAAACTCATGAAAATCTTCTAAATTGCTTCATAATCACTTAGGAATAATTTGAATATTTTTCCTGATTTTCTAAACAAAGATATTGAATTTTAAAGCTTAAAAATAATTTTTTAAAGGTTAAGAATGAGTTTTCACTAAAAATAATTCCAATAAATCAAAGAAAAATAAAAAAAATTATAAAATTTTCTCCTCTAAGCCCTCTGACCTTAGGGAGATTTTTCAAAAATACGAAACTTAATTTTCACCACCTAAACTATTTTATTTTTATTAAATAGCCCAAAATTTTAAATAATTCTAATAAATCATAGAGAGTTCAAAAAATCATGAGACTTTGTCGAAAAGCTTTTCTAGTCTAGGTATATCTCCAGTAAAAATTTCAAAGGATTAGAATTTACCTTGGTCAAGTTAGGAATTTTCTTTGAAAAATCCTTTTTTTGCATGAAAATAATTACATAAATTAAATTAAATTTTGAAAAATCACATTTTCTCCTCTCATGTCTTAATTGACCCATGAAT
>NW_018220462.1:46348-47504 GCF_001263595.1 Phalaenopsis equestris
AATGGGTAACCTCTAATCTTAATCAATTTATTTGATGCTTGAAACACAAGGGGTTAATTGGTAGAAACCAATTTTACTTTCCTCATTAAAAAGATAAGTTAATAAATTTCTAAATTATTAAAAAAATTTGGAAGTTTATTAAGATTAAACGATCTTGGACTTAGGGTATCTTGATTTTCAAATAAAATCTAAGTCATGAATCATGACCACTTAAGGTTTAACCCTTTTCAAAACTAATTAAGACACTCACCTAGGCCTTAAGAGCTTAGTGGTGACTTTGGCTAAATCAAAATTAACTAAATGAGGAATAAAAATAATTAAATCGAACATCCCTAAAACACCACTAAACCCAATTAGGATTAAAAATTTGGCTAAGTGTTCAAATTACACTAACTTCCCGTTCAATGGAATTCACTCACATAATTTTCAAATTAAATGATAAATGATAATTACCCCGTTCTTAGAGATAATTGAGACATCAATGTTCACTGAGCATTGAGGGTATTAATAGGATGAATTATTAAGCAATATAATAAGTTTAAAACAAACTCGAGATTTTCCACCAGGCAACGAGAATGTAGCATGTACCTCCTTCTTTCTTTAGATCTGTTGGACATCTCGTAGATCTATTAAACTTAATATATCCTGCTTGATAAAGTCATCCTTAATTAACTTCTAAGGACTCACCAAAATATGACATAAGGTTGGGAAAACCTCCAGAACTTTACTTTTTCTACTCTTCATAAATTCCCTCACATGCATTTTTAAGTTTCAGGTAGAGGAACGAGAAGACTCGCCAGGTACGCTTTTACAGTTTATAGTACCGTCTTTCTTCTGCCTTTTCATTACATGTTTTATGCTTGCATTTACCTACATGTATGAAAACAACATAAACTTGCATGTTAACCATAACCATAACCCGAAACCAAAACTAAAATCAGTCAAGATAAAATTCCCCGCCACAACATTCAAAATATAAAACAACTCAAAATTTAATCACAAACATCACACAAAAGTATAACTTCAACTAGATTAAGATGTCTCTATAGGATGATTGGGAATCCCTCGGAGGAGGTAACCTACGGTTGCTAATGAGGCTTCCCACGGTTTACATGAAATTATGGAACTCATTAAGTTGAGTTTAGTAAGTTCATTT
>NW_018220462.1:48813-60426 GCF_001263595.1 Phalaenopsis equestris
ATGTGGTGTGTCTCTCTCTGACGTCTTCGTTCTTGTTGTAGAAAAGCTCTCTACATCTTGTGGCTGGCGTTCCTGTGTTGCATCCTGCGAAGCAAAGTACTTAGTAGTTGCGTTCTTGCCTTTGTGTAATACATTATCATTAGCAGTCACCCTTAGTAGTGAAGGTAACTCCTCTTTCTCTTTGCAGTCGACTACATCCATGAGAGGACCTTCGTAGTCCATGTCAACCTGGTTAAAATCCATGTTGAAATCAATGGTACCGCCTTGCAGCGTCATCTCCTCATTTAATGTGAGGCTCTAACCATCCTTGAAAGCAAAGATCAGCATCTGTCCCGACATTTTTCTGCAGACGACAAGAAAAAAGCCAGTGGGCCGAAACTTGTCATGAACAAGAATAAAATAAAGTATTTATTAAAGTAAATTTTAGTTTATTTTGGTGAAATGAATTGTGTACTTTATGTATGAGTTTTGTTAAATTTTTGTTGAACATTATATTCAAAAGTGGAAAGGAGAAAATTTGAAGTTTAAAATTTTTCTCAAAATATTCATTATATTGAAGTTAATTACAAAATTTGGACCCGATCATAGACATTTAGCCACATAGATAACCCTAAAATATTCAAAGATTCCAAACTTTCAACGCAAGCAGAAGCAAGCGGCGTCAGGTTGCGTAATAGGTTTTCAGATATCGTCCATTTATTGGTAACATGGGTATTTCACCCTGAAATTCCACTAAATGGTAGGCTCCTCCTATGTAGACCTTTTCAATGATAAATGGTCCCTCCTAAGTTGGCTCAAAATTTTCATCTATTTTGCGGAGTGCAAGAATATGCCTTTTGAGCACACGTACGAGGTCACCAACTTTGAATGTCCTTGGGCGGACCAATTTGTCATGTGCTTGTACCATCTTTGCCTGGTAAAGCTCCAAATGTTGTTGTGCTTCTAGTTGTTTTCCCTCTAGACTTTCCAATTCTTTGTAGACTCTCCAGTTCTTCAATTCTGAGATTTGGACTTTCTTCTGTTGTGAGTTGATTGGCAACGGTGACTCTGAGAGATGGTGTATGGATTTCTAGTGATAGCACGACCTCGGCTTCGTACACGAGCATATAGGGTGTGCACTGAGTGGGAGTCCTTAAAATTGTTTGGAAAGCTCAGGCTCACAAGGCTTCTAATAGTTTATTGTGCTAATTCCTTTTGTTTTCATTCAGTGTCTTCTTCAAAATATGTACCAGTGTTTTGTTGAAGGCTTCGATCAAGCCATTTACCCAGGGATAGTTGATCATAGAGTATCTCAGTATCTCCAATCTATCTCATGTCTTTTGACAAAATTATTGATCTTTGTGCTTCTGAAAGTTGTCCCATTATTGGAAATTATTCTTAGCACTACTCCAAAATGGTATACCACTTAGCTTTTGAAAAATTGAAGGACGTGTAGTGTCATAACCTACGGTAATGGTACTGCCTCTGCCCATTTGGAGAAATAATCTGTAGCAACAAGTATAAACCTGTGTCCTTTGGAAGATGGAGGGTATATCGGACCTATTATGCCCGTGCCTCAACACTCAAATGGCCACGAAGCAACAGTTGGGTGTAGCACATTTGGAGGCTGGTGTAAGACCACCCCTTGCACTTGGCATTCGTGACATTTTTTGGTCGTATCCATTCAATCGGACATCATTGCTGGCCAATAATATCTGAGTCTTTTAATCTTCATTTTCATTTTCGGCTCTGACAGGTAAGCTCCACACAATCCGGCATGTACCTCTTTGATAATATTCTGTGCTTTGGCTCTGCTCAAACACCGTAGCCACATTTGGTCGAATGATCTTCTATAGAGAACGTTCCCATTAGGGCATAATACATGGCCCTTATTATGATGTGGTGTGCCTCAGACTTGTCTTATGGCAGCTTTCCAGTATGCAAATATTCTATTAATGGCTTGCGCCAATCTTTGTTGATGTCTGCAACTGTATTTATTATTTTTCCAAGCTTGTGTAGAGTTTCGAGGTCGATCCGAGACATGGCTCGTCTTCCTTGCACTATGACTTCAATGGAATCCTCCGGGAGACATGCCATTTCCTTAGAAAGTTTTGCTAGAGCATTGGTATGGGCATTATATCCTCTAGGAATCCAGTAGAAAATCACATCAGGAATCTAATCCAGGAGCTTCATCATGTACTGATGGTATTCTTCTAATCTTGGTTTCAAAATTCTTTATTGTCCAGCGACTTGCTGGATGACGAGGTTGGAGTCTCCATAGATGGTAATGTTTGTTATATCCATTGAGATTTCCACTTCCAACCCAGTGATTATAGCTTCATATTCTGCTTCATTGTTAGTGCATAGCTCTATTAGGTGGTAAGAGAACCTCAACATACCCTTGTTTGGTGTGATAAAGATCAAACCAATCCCTGCTTTTCCTGGTATAACTGTACCTGATCCTTTATCTTTTATGGCTGATGAAGCACCGTCGAAGTACATTTCCCAGTGTTGCGCACTGGAGAATTCCATTTGTAGTATTTGCTTGTCTGATAACTCGTCGTTGAGAGAGGACCCAACTGGCAGTAGGAGTGCAACAAGAAAGTCTGCTAGTATCTGTCCCTTGATAGCACGGAGGGGAACAAAAGTTATATCAAATTGCAATAAGATCATTGACCATCTTGCTAAAGGGCTAGAGAGTGTTGGTCGGGTCATCAGATATTGCAACGGATTAACCTTCGAGAATAGGGTAATCTTATGAGAAAGCATATAATGTCTAAGATTTTGGGCGGTAAAAATTAACGCCAGACAATGCTTCTTGATAGTTGGATACTTTATCTCCATCGGCATTGGACGACAACTCAAGTAGTAGAGTGCATTTTCTTTACCTTCATCATTGACTTGGGCTAAGAGGTCTCCAAGAGGGTCATCTAAGGCCGCGGTATAAAGTATCAAAGGTTTCCCAAGGATAGGGGCTGCCCAGACAGAAGGTGTCATTAAATATTGTTTAACGTCCTCAAAGGCCCGCTGACATTTCTCTTCCCAAATGAATTTGGCGTCCTTTTTAATTAATGCTGAGAAAGGCTGACACCTACCTGAGAGATTAGAAATAAAGATTGTCAGATATGCCAACTTCCCCTGGAAGGAACGTAGTTATTTCAAGGTTTTGGGAGGAGGCATTTTCAAGGTAGCTTTAATTTTATCCGGGTTGATCTCGATACCCCGAGGACGGACAACGAATCCCTGAAATTTCCCTGAGGTAACGCCAAAGGCGCACTTTAGGGATTCATTTTAAGGTCATATCGTCGTAATCGTTCAAACACGATCCTAAAATTATACAAATGGTCTATTTTTCATTTACTTTTGATGACCAAATTGTCCACATAGTATTCTACTTGGTTGTTAATGAGGTCATAAAAAATCTTCATTATTGCACGTTGATATGTTGCTCTGGCATTCTTTAGGCCCAACGACATTACTGTGTAGCAAAAAATTCCAATCAGTGTTCTGAAGGCTGTAAGTGCCAAATCCTCGGGAGCCATCTTGATTTGGTTGTATCCCGATGATCCATCCATGAAGGAGAAAATTTCAATTTCATTTGTTGAAGCCATATCCACCTTCATCTCTAATATGGGTAGTGGAAATTCGTCTTTTGGACATGCCTTATTCAAATCTCAAAAGTCAACACAAACACGGATCTGTCCATTTTTCTTCTTAATAGGTACAATGTTAGCTAACCATGTGGGGTACTGCTCTTCTTTTACAAAGTTGGCGTCTTTTAATTTCTTCACCTCGGTGATGACTTGCTGTTCTATTTCAAGGCGCATTATCCTGGGAGCTTATTTTACTGGGGTTATATTCTTGTCCACCTCAAGTTTATGGACTGCAACTTCTACGGACAGTCCTGATATTTCATCATAGCTCCGTATGAAACAATCTTTGAATTCTGTTAATAGTTTGATCAATTATACAGATTCTTCGTCATTAAGTAGAGAAACTACAAATGTATGTTGGAGTTGTTCTTCAATCCTGAGGTTAATCTTTCAATTCATCAACGATAGATTTAATTTCTTCCTCAAATTCTGGGGGAGCATCTTCTATTAGTTGATCAGTAGAGTCATCCAAATTCTGGCGGAGCATCTTATATTGGTTGATCAGTAGAGTCATTCTCTACATCAAGACAATCCTCTTCTGACTCACTAGTAACAACCATGCAAAATTCAGAATCATCGACTAATCCAACTGTACCAAATCCGAGACCTTCTTTTGAATTGGGAGTTCGTCTTTTAGTATTCCACAATTTTTCAAAGAGTTGAAATTTACCTTTTGGCATTTATTTTGGTAAATGTCTCTGTTGGATTAACTTTTGAACACAAGGCGAGAAGTAGCCAAAAGGCAATTCCATTAATTCATTAGAATCAACATCCCAATTTACATGTTTTTCAAGCTCAGTAGAGGTAGAAGCGCTGTAAAATTTGATCGGCTTTGAACCAACACTATGGACTTCCTTGACCTCTAAACTCTCAACCTTTTGAGGGAGAATAAGAGTGAGGGTCATAGCATTCACATAATGGTTTATCCTATCATACATTGTTTCATATTCATTCTTTTCTGTATCTTCTAAGGATATCTCGTACTGAGGTCTCTTCCATCTTGTCATCATTATCTTGTCTTCAAAACTATTCATCACCAATATTAATAGTTGGCCTAGTTCGTTCAACGATTAAATTGATCCTTCTTCATCCACGTCCCCGACCCCGACCTCGGGTGCACGAGCTAAAATAATTTTTACCAACTCGTTGTAAGTGAGTGGTGGAAGATCGCTGGAGCAGAGTTGAATGACATCATCTTTATAATTCTTCTAAATCTTCATCTTTGTTTGTGATAACTTCATGAGAGAAGACAATCTTCTTTGGAGGCGCTTAGTAGGCAGCATCTTGATGGACACCAACTTCTTGCACTAAAAATGGTTGTAGGTCACCTTTGATGCAATTTTCTTGACCATCTTTACGGTATTTGATGCACTGGTGTAGAGATGATGGAACCATATTATGCTCATGAATCCATGGTCGACCTACTAGAGCGTTAAAAGAGGTTTTGACGTCGATGATATAAAATTTAGCGGTTGTCATGAGTTCTCCAACCTTCATAAGTAATGTAATTGATCTGAGGGCTCTTTCTCCCTTTTGGTTGAATCCTCTTAACATCATTTTATCGGTCGTAAGCTCTTGAGCTTCAATATCCAAATAGGCCAATGTTTATTGGCTCATCAAGTTAGAAGATGCTCCATGATCTACTAATCTCTGAACAACACAAATCTACCGATGTTGACAGAGATGTAGAGCGGACGATTGTGGTCGGTGGTACCGAGCAGCAAGTCTTCATCTGTGAAGGTTACCCCAGGTTGTTCTTTCAACGAACAAAATTTATCTGAGGATGTGCTGGCCAACTGAGCTAAGCAAATTTCTGAGTCAAGCAAAGCTGTAAGAAGAGACTCTGTCATCTCCTTTGATAGGATCAAAGCATCGTAGATGCTTAATCGGGTCGGCAACTTCCTAAGATGAGCTAGTAAGTTGTAGTCCACTTTGTATGATCCTCCAATTTTGTCTTGATTATGTGGCTCTTCCATTGGTGGAGGTGGGGTATCTCTTATAGGGTCATTATTTGCTTTCCTTTATCTGTTGGAGATGTTCTTGGTGGTAACACTTTTTTGCTCCTTAAGTTAACTTTTGTGATATCTTCTTTTTGAGATATCATTGTTGAATCTTCTGGTGTCTCTTCCTCTTTGTCAGAAAGATATAAGTTGATGGTAAGCGGTGTATCGGGATGCTTGAGAATTAGCACCTCGTTATCGATGATATCGTAAGCGGTGTCATTGATGTCTTCTTTGCACTTGACAACAAGTTCATCAGAGTCGGGTATGATTTGAGGATCATTTTGGGGATCGAGATTGAAACTAGATTGGGCATAATCAGTTACGTTATCACTAAAAATAGTTAAAACGTAGCTGAAATCACCATCATTATTTTCATAAGACCCCGGAGGGACAAAAAGATAATCATACAAAGTAAGGGGATTGGGTTTGAGGATTTTCTTCTTTGATTCCGAGATAACCAATCTAGTAGAGGCAGCCCCTACCCTACTCTCATGCTATCAATCTT
The DNA here is from genome assembly GCF_001263595.1 of Phalaenopsis equestris. Taxonomy (NCBI): domain Eukaryota; kingdom Viridiplantae; phylum Streptophyta; class Magnoliopsida; order Asparagales; family Orchidaceae; genus Phalaenopsis; species Phalaenopsis equestris. The sequence goes on from NW_018220462.1 coordinate 54,954, forward strand.
TGTAGTGACGCTTTTCTTTTTCTTCTTTGTCTTTGACGATGATAGATCTCCTGACGAAACCTTCATCTTGGGCTTGGTATGTTGTGGACTCTGAATGGAGGCTTGTTTTGATGTAGACTGGATCTTGTTCAGTATTTTCTTGGATGATCTGCTCCAGACCTCATTCCATTCTTCTTCAATATTTGTAGAAGCTTATTTTGATGAATCCTGTATTTGATTAAGGACCCTCTTGAGTTCATCCCAAGTTGTAATCCACCTTTTTCGGGATTGTTATGTTCGCTTCTTTAAGGTTCTTCTCAAGCCAGTCTTTAAAGATTAAGCTTTTTTCTATAGTGTGCCCAAGCAACTGGTGGTATGGGCAATAATTTGATTCATTCTTCTTATCCACCTCTTCGGGCTTCTTTGGATCTGATAGTTTGAATTCTGGCTTCTTCATCGGACTTCTAAATATTTTAGGTATAGCTTCATCTTTGAAAGAATACACTGTCTTGCCTCGCCCTGAAAGGGACATTTTCTTATCCCTTGTTCGAGGTGATCCCTCTTGACGCGGTTGCTGGTTAGATTGAATATTATGTTTCTGAGAGTGCTGTGATGAAGACTAGCGATGCTCTTCTGCATATATGTTTATCGACTGCTTTACTGCTTTTCTTTGTCAACGGTCGCCACTACTTCTGATTTCTTTTCGAACACTCTGGTCATCTTAGCCTTTTCATGCGGCTCCATGTGCTTAATCTCCTCTTGAAGACTGCTGGCTTTACTGAGTAGCTTCTCGAAGGATTTGATGGTGAGTCCCTTGAGCATGAAAGCTACTGGCCCATAAATGCTCTTGAGAAGAATTTCAATCGCATGATATTCCTGTAACTGAGGTTCACATTTCATGCTAAGGTTTCTCTACCTTAAAATGTAGTTTACCAAGGTTTTGCTAGGCTTTTGCTTTTTCATCACGAGCTCTCCAATAGACACATGGTGTTGTGCCCGGAAAAATCTTTTCATAAATAACTGTTCTAATTCAGAAAATGTTTTAACTGACCCGTTGGGCAATTCAGCGTACCAGTCAAAAGCAATTCCTGACAAGCTGTTGACAAACTGCTGGAAGAGTAGAGCTTCACTATTTCTCGTTTTGCCACAGCTGGCTTGAAAATGTGCTATATGTTGTTTGGGATTTCTAGTCCCATCAAAGTTCTTGAAGTTTGGGTCTACAAAACCCTTGAGGAAAGGCACGACATCGAATTCCTTCGGGTAAGGTCTATCCTTCAGAACCAATGCACCACCCTTAGATTGGGTTAAGGTGTCCAGCACTTGTTCAACCATTTGCTTGAATTCCTTTTCTGGCATGGCACTTGATGGAGAATTCTTTCTATGTTGCTCGTCTCTGTTTGCTGAAGTAACCTCTCTCCTTTCATCTGTGATGTGTATGATTTCTAGCTGATTGATCTCTGTAGAAGCCAATTGCGGTGCTTGTGATTGCCCCTGAATAGTGGTCATGGCGGTCATAGCTACAGTCATCTCTTCTATTCATTTATCCAGTATACTAACTTGCTCATCCCTTAGGGGGACAACCCTATGCAGTTCATCTACGTCATTCTCTTCGGTGTGAGGTTGAGCCTCGTGCGTAGATGTGGTGGTTCCAGTTTCAATTACATGGACATCCATGAAATCTTCCTCCAAGTAATCATTGTAATCAAAATCTTCATCATTGCTATCGATGAAAACTCCGTGCTCTCGAGCTAACTCAGAAATATCTATCCTGAGTTTCTCAACTTTCTCTTCAATTATTGATTCCTTGATTACTTTAAGATCCGCAGGACCCTGATTGACATCCTCTACTTGTTCCTCCATCTCGCTGGCTATTTTTGCGATGATATCAGATATCTCAGATCCTAGTTTCATTTCCTGTTTTTTTCCCACGAGCTCGTTGGACTGTATCGGTGCAGTGACCTTGGGTACCCATACCTTTTTCTCTCGACGATGATGTCTCAGGATGAAGTGTTTTAGTAGAAACATTAGTATGTTGAAGGAAAGTATGCTCCCCATGGTGTAGACTGGCTATAGTGTCAGGTAATCGTCTAGCTTTGCCTTTGGGACTGTGGGAATATCTCCATAATGGGTGACGGGTCAGATTTTCGGACTCGATCTTGACTTAACCGGTCGACGGCTTGTGGTTCTGATGGCAGTGTAGTCAGTAGTAATCACTGCAGTATCAACTCTGTTCCCTAAACGAAACAAAGCAGGGATACGAGTAGGTGGCACTCCAGTTGTCTTGTGGGACTGTTTGATGGATTTGATGCCCTTCAAAATTTCCTTTTTGATGCAAGGAGAAATTGCATCTCCCACTCATTGAAGTAATTTGCTAACTGAACATCCATCTTTGGTAGCAAGCCTTCTGAAAACTGCACTAACTCGAGTGATAGGAGTAAACTTCTTGCTGTCCTCATCGTGTCCATGAAGTGACAGTAATGCGAAGAGATTCTTTGGATACTCTCATATCCATCGGTATCCGTCAGAGGATAGTCCCTACTCCCTCGTAGGAGTGGATAAATTTCTAGTAACACTTCTTTATCTTGTTGATGCTCCTCCTCAACAGGTGTCTCCTTGGGAGCCTGGGCTTTAATGGCCCTCCGAACTTTTCTGTTACGGTTCCTCCTTTGAGTTTGGGTCAGCGGTATAGTCCTCAAACTTGATCTAATTTCAAACACAGGTGGTGGGACAATTAATCCCTCAGTCAGATTCTAAATAATCATTACTTCTTTCCCCTTAGCAGCAGCGGGGGGCTAGCAGGTTTGGCGGGTGTCGTGGTGGCAGTAGTTTTAGACATCTTACAGGCAGGGAACTCTTGAAGGCAGCTCAAACTGAATTCTACAGATGGTTCTTGTATTTCTAGGACGGCAATCTTCATTACTGCAAGTGGGGCTTTCCTGAGGATGACCCCGAGATCTTCAAATCCAGCTCCAAATTTGATGGTAGGAGCGAGGTTGCGGGATTCGTGACTCATTGGCAAGTTATAGGAAAAGCTCAGCGTTGGGTAGGCCATTGCAGTAGGCTTGAAAATAGAAAGTTTTAGGGATAACTGTATGGACATAACTGTATGGACAAAAACCTCATAATTTTTTAGTGCAAGCACTGAAAGAAGAGGTTGATCTGTAGACCGGGGGGGTCTTAATTTATTGCTACTTTAAAATCTTGTTTAAGAAAAAGTGTAAAATTTAATTAATATAAGAAAATTTCAAAGCGCGCGCAGAACAACATGATTTGGTTTAATTTGCAGAATAACAAATCAAATTTGAAAGTGGAATGTGAAGTATTTTAGGACCCAGTGCAGGACCTATTTAGTGGCAGACAACGCCCTGGTGGAACTAGTCCACCGACACACCTATTGGGGGTCCAACCTCACATGAAAATTTAAAGAGTCCTTAATGGCCTTCTGAACCCCTCTGTTCAATGATGGTTGAACAGCTAGTCCTTAAGTACAAAGAGTTAACCGTACTTTCCTAAGACAGAAATGGGTAAAGTATGCCAACAGAAGAAGGGTAATTTTGTCCAAGAGGGACATGAATACATTACCGATGAGTAAAGATAATATTTCTTGATTTGAATAAAGAGAAAAGCTTATCCCCAGCGGAGTCGCTAGAAGCTGTCAGCGCTATTTTGTGTTGGAGGAGTTGCCCGTAAGAAGCTGTCGGTCACCTGAAACAAAATCCCGTCACCCGCTTCAGAGGGACGTTTTAATTTACATATATATTTAGATTTTAAAAAAATATGAAATCAAACAGAACCCATATTTTTCATAGTTTAAATGAAAGAGCGATGTACCTCAAACCCTGTATCTATCTGAAAGGATAAACACAAGACTTGAGGATGAGGCTCGATCAAATAAACTAAGGAACATATGACGTTTGTTTGGTCTGCGAAACCTTTATATTTGCTGACAAGTTCCCTTGTTTAATATAAAAAATTAAATAAGGTTTATATTAAACTGGGTTCGGACATGCTTCCTATAAGGGCAAGCCTCTATTGTTAATTACATCTTAAATGACCAAAGTCACCTAAGAAGACTCTCGATAAAAATCAGGAAATATTATTTTAAAGGAGTTTCAAAGGGTAGGACTTTTCAATGAGATCAGACATATAGGTGTGAAGAGTTTTGTCCTGTCTCCGGCAAGGTTTTGAGCTTAAAAATTGGGCTCCGGCAAGGCGATACAGGGCAATGTGGTGGTTGAGTTGCACTGAGGAGGTCTCAAAGAGGCTTTGGAATCAATTTGGGGAAGTCTCTTAGAGTAATTTTCAGCTCTCCCTTCACGGCCGTGGAGGGGAGCATTTTATAAAAATGGCCTTGGGCTTGCTGTCATGGCCAATTGGGGGGTGGACTGTGTTGCCTAGGTGGAGGGCAGAGAGGCTCTGAGCTTCAATTTGGATGATGTGGCCTCTAAGTTTGAATTGGGTTTAATCCCATGGGGGTGGCTCTCAATTTGGCCATTTTCCAATCACTAGGCCGGCCATCCAGCCAGGGGGAGGTGGCTATGAGCTCAAAGAACCCAGGGGAATATGTCACAGCAATTTAATGGATGATTTTAGGCTTTGTTTTGGCAAAAATGTCTAAGGCTTAAGCAAATATGGCATTAAATCCCTTGATTTAGGAGACCTTTGGTACATGGATTAGTTTAGGTGGTTTTTAAGAGGTTTAGGCTGGTCACTAGGGTCCAATTCATGGCTGAGATTGAGTTAATTTGATGACTTTGGGGTGTTTAGGACATCTTTAATGCATAGGTCAAATGTGGGTTTCACCAAAGAAAAATATGTTGAGATTTTCATACCTATTTTACACTGATTTTGATGATATTGCACTTTAAAGAAAGGTATTTTTGATATTTTGTTGCAGGTATGTTGAATTATGGTCATTGGAGCAAAAAGATGCAAAAAGGAGTGAATTTGGAGCAAAAAGGACAAAAATATGAAGATTTTGCCATGGGCGTCGACGGCTCCATTGACGCCGCCGATGGCGGGGTTTTCCCGAGAGTCCAGAATTAAATATTCTACGAGGGTGCATAGCTGCCAATGGTGCCATCGAGGTCGCCGATGGAGAGAAAGACGGTTCTCTCAATAGATGCATTGAATGTGGATGATTTTTAAGGGACGCTTAGGAAACGCTTGAAAACTCTTCTACAACTTTAGAAGAAATATTTTGGAGGCTGAAAAAGGGAGTCCGGAGAGTCCAGAGTGTCCAGAGAGTGTCGAGAGGTCTTCGGGTGTCCAGGAGAGTGTAATTTAGGGTTAGATATTGTGAGGGATTCTTCGAGAAATTGTAACAATAGAAGGAAAGTGAGAGATTTCTTCCTCCTTGCCGCTTCGAAGAAGAATTCTGTGTGTTGTAAAGAAAGGAAGAGATTTAGAGGAACTTTGAGGAGTTACTTGGGGAGGAAATTAGAGATATGTGTTATTTACTTGTTGTAGTTTGTATGACTTTGCTTTTATATAT
>NW_018220462.1:60771-64805 GCF_001263595.1 Phalaenopsis equestris
TAAAATCCTCAATTCGGTCCTATCGTTTGGGTGTTGAAGTGTAGACGTTAGCCCTCAGGCGAGGGGAATGTGGGAGCTCCGAAGTGAGAGCCGGTATCCTGCCAGGCTAGCTGCATATTCAGTAACCAAGCATAGGATTAGTCAATGCTCTTTATGCTTGGTCCAAAGGGTAAAGAATAGGTATGCTCCTATTTGACACAATACAATTTGAATCGATTCAATTTATCCATTCACTTAAATTTCTTGACAAGGAGAAGGATATCTTTTTATATATTGAACTTCACATTAGAAACTTTATTAGTAGAATTAGTTTATTGAGAGTTTATTAAAATTACAATTTTATTTTAATTGCATATTAGTGATAAATATGCAATTTGAACTACGTTGTTGTGATTAAGTATTGATTTTCTAAATCTTAAGTTTGTAGCCTCTAATATTACTCCCTGTGGGATTGATATCAAGGACTCCATTAGAGTCTTGTATTACTTGAGTGATACGTATACTTGCGTTGATAGTGTGACTTTGCAATTATTGAATATTTTATACACATCTTTATCAAATCTATAACTGTTGTCAATTTTTTGGTGTCGTTGCTAGGAATTTAAATCTTCTAGCAGCAGTATCAAATTCTTGTATTTTTGAGCATATATAAAGTCGTTGTCAAGTTTTTGGCGCCGTTGCTGGGGATTTAAATCTTCTATAAGCAGTATCAAATTCTTGTATTCTTGAGCATACATAAAGTCGCTGTCAAGTTTTTGGCACCGTTGCTGGGGAGTAAAAATTAGATTTTAAAAAAAATCATAATTAGAGTAACGGACAAATTAGGACTGTTAGAAAACTTTTACTTGAATTACAACTGATTTTCATATTTAGTTAACTGTTTTTCTATGTACTGATTTCATTTGTCCGCTTAAATTTGGACCTGAAAATCTTATACCCAATAGTCAGAATTAGAATGCAGTGTTAAGAGAATTAGAAAACTAACCTAGAAATCCTGACACAATGGAAAATAATGTGAATAATCAAGGAATAGAAAATGAACATCAACCAAGACCTCTACGAGATTATGCAAATCCTATAGCAGATGAAATTCAGTTATCTATCCAAAATCCTGATGTAGCTGCTAATTCATTTGAGCTCAAACCTGCTATTTGGTACAAAACAATCAATTCGGAGGTACACCAAATGAAGATCCTAATTTGCACCTCACTAGTTTTTTAGAACTTTGTGCTACCTTTAAATATGACAGAGTTTCAAACGATGCTGTAAGACTTAAACTTTTCATTTTTCACTTAGGGATAAGGCTAAGATGTGGTTAAATTTGTTAGCACCTGGATCAATTAGAACTTGGGGAGAACTTTCATAGAAATTTCTATCCAAATATTTCCCTCCATCCAAAACTTCTAAACTTAGAAAGGACATAACATCATTTTATCAGATTGATGGAGAGTCGATATATGAAGCTTGGGAGAGATTTAAAGATCTTCTTAGAGAGTGTCCACATCATTTGTTACTAGATTGGTTGATAATTCAAACTTTTTATAATTGATTAGTGGGATCTCTTAGATCGATTATAGATGCTGCGGTTGGTGGTACTTTAATGTCAAAACCTTTCGATGAGGCTTATTCATTAATAGAAGAGATGGCTACCAAAAATTCAATGGCCCTCTGAAAGGATAGATCCTAAAAGAGTAGTTAGTATCCACGATTCTGATGCAATATCTATGTTAGCTTCACAGATTGCTACAATATCAAAGTAATTAGATCATTATGGAAGAAATTATTCTCCAACACCTACTATGATGGAAGAGAATTCATCCAGGCAATTTGTAGATGTTCAACATTTGTATGAGACTTTAAATGCTATTAATAATAGACCCAACAACCCTTATTCAAACTATTCCAGGTTCGAAGAGTCATCCTAACTTTAATTGGAATAACAATTCTTCTACAAATCAATAATGGACAAACAACCCAGTAAACCCATTGGGAAATTCATCCAACTAAGAAAATGTTAATTATAGACCTTTTTGTCCTCTAGCAAACAACCCAGTAAACCCATTGGGAAATTCATCCAACTAAGAAAATGTTAATTATAGACCTTTTTATCCTCTAGGATTTAACAGTAACAGTCAATTTAAGAAAAAGAAATTGTCTATGGAAGAGCTGATACTGAACATGGGTCAACAATTGCAGAATCAATGAAATCAATTACAAATTCAACTAAACCAACTACAAAATCAAGGAACTGCCATCAAGAATATTGAAAACCAATTGGGGCATATCACTATTGCGCTTAGTATCTGAACATTGGGAACTTTTTCTAGTACTGTGGAATTAAATCCTAAAGATCAAGGAAAAGAACAGATAAAAGAGATACAATTACAAAGTGGAAAAGAATTGGAAACAAGAGTGCAGAAAGAAATGGAAACTGAAAAAGAGAAAGTGGATTTAGAAAAAGAAAAGGATCATGAATACCCAAATTTAGAATATCCACTTACACCAACGAAAATTACTATGGAAAAACCTCCACCACCGTTTCCTCAAAGATTAAGCATTATCAGTGAAAGATTCTTTGGAAGAGCTTTACGTGATTTGGGAGTCAGCATTAATCTTATGTCTTTATCAATTTTCAAAAGATTAGGATTAGAAGAAGTCTCACCTACTTCTGTAACTCTTCAGTTAGCGGATTTTTCAGTTACTTATCCTAAGGGAGTTATAGAAGATGTGTTAGTAAAAGTTGATAAATTTATCTGTGTTATTGATTTTATTATTTTAGATATGGAGGAAGATAAAGAAATACCTATAATTTTAGGGAGACCTTTTTTAGCTTCTGGAAGAGCGAAAAGGGAGAATTAATTATGAGAGTTAACGATTAAGAAGTGACTTTTAACATTGTGAAATCTATGAAATACCCTACTGTTGAAAGAGATAATCAATGTTTTAGCATGGAAATTAGTTAACATTTATTAAACGAGCATTTTAAAGAATATTTTGAAGAAAAAAAAGATTTTGAAGACAAAGATGAAGTTATTTTGGATGAAATAGAAAATGAAGAATTAGATTATGTTCAGGAAAGATTTGAGATGTTGGATATTACAGGAAATGCTGATAAGAATCTAGTTTCGTTAATTATAAAATCACTTGAAATTCAGTTTGAAAACATTGCCTAACCACTTGAAGTATGTGTTTTTGGGAAACTCGTCTACATTACCTGTTATTATATCTTTAGAGTTAAATGATTTGCAAGAGCAAAGACCTTTGGATACATTAAGAAGATATAAGAAAGCTTTTGGTTGGACCTTAGCGAATATTAAAGGAATTAGTCCTTTGATCTGTATGCATAGAATTATACTGGATGAACCATATAAACCAAAGTTGATCCACAAAGGAGATTGAACCCAATGATGAAAGAAGTAGTCAAAAAGGTAATTTTAAAATGGTTGGACGCTAGTTGGAAGCTGGAATTATATATCCTATTTCAAACAGTGCTTGGGTAAGTCTAATTCATTATGTTCTTAAGAAAGGAGGGGTGACTGCTGAAGCACAAGAGAATAATGAATTAATATCTATCAGACAAGTTACTGGGTGGCGTATTTGCATTGATTATAGAAAATTAAACACTGTCACTAGAAAAGATCACTTCCCTTTACTATTCCTAGAACAAAGATTAGATAGATTTGTTGGGCACAAATATTTTTATTTTTTAGATGGATATACTAGCTACCATCAAATTTCTATTGCTCTTGAGGATCAAGAAAAGATAAAATTTACTAGTCCTTTTGGAACTTTTGTTTTTCGAAGAATGCCTTTCAGATTATGTAATGCACCTGCAACATTGCAGAGATGTATGATGTCTATATTTAGTAAGTTAATTGATGATGGAATAGAAGTGTTTATGGATGATTTCTCTGTATTTGGAACATCATTTGATGCATGCTTAAATTATCTTGAAAAAGTTTTGGAGTTATGCGAAAGAACTAATTTAGTTCTAAATTAGGAGAAATGTCAATTTATGGTTGCAGGAGGAATTG
>NW_018220462.1:64927-65698 GCF_001263595.1 Phalaenopsis equestris
GCATTTTATTAAAGATTTTTTAAAAATTACTAAACCTCTATGCCAACTTTTAGAAAATGACAAGAAATTTGAGTTTATTGAAAACTGTTTAAACGCCTTTGAGTTATTAAAAAAAAAGCTAATCACAGCCCCTATAACAGTTTCACCTAACTTGGAGAAACCAATCGAATTGATGTGCAATGCTAGTGATTATGCTATTGGAGCTGTTCTTGGACAAATGTAAGATAAGATTTTTAAATTTATATACTACGCTAGTGAAACTCTTAACGATGCTCAAATTAACTACATTGTTACTGAAAAAGAGTTACTGGCTATAGTGTATGCTTTTGATAAATTTAGATCTTATTTAATTAGGACCAATGTGTTATGCACACTGATCCCTCTGCTATTAAATATTTGGCTCAAAAGAAGGATGCCAAACCAAGGTTAATTTGATGGATATTTTTGATGCAAGAGTATGATTTTGTGGTTGTTGATAGAAAGAGAACTGATAATCAAATTGCTAATCATTTATTGAGATTAGAATATCATGAATTATCTGACACTGACAATGAAATTATAGACAGTTTTCCTGATGAAAACCTCTATAATATTAATGAGTGGAAAATACCATGGTATGCTGATATTATTATTTATATTGTAAGTGATATTTTGTCACCTATGCTGACACTGCAACAGCAAAGAAAATTCATTCATGATGTGAAAACATATTTTTGGGATGAGCCTTATTTATATAAACAATGTAAGGATCTTATTATGAGGAGATGTGTA
>NW_018220462.1:65860-68284 GCF_001263595.1 Phalaenopsis equestris
AGGCAATATATTTAGAAGAAATGAAATGCCTCTGAATTTCATGCTAGAAGTTGAGATCTTTGATGTTTGGGGATTAGATTTCATGGGACCATTTATTCCTTCATTTGGGAACTTATACATACTAATTGTGGTAGACTACATTTCAAAGTAGATTGAAGCACAGGCCTTACCTCGTTGTGAAACTAAAAGTGTTTCAAGATTTTTAATGAAAAATATTTTCACTAGATACGAAATGCCTAGAATGATTATCACTGACGGAGGATCCCATTTTAGGATTAACTATATTCAAATATTGGCAGAAAAGTTTAATATTATTCATAGAATCTCTACTTCCTATCATCCTCAAACCAATGAGTTAGCTGAATTTTATAATAGAGAGATTAAACAAATACTTGGAAAGACTATAAACCCTAGTAGAGTAGATTGGTCCACTAGACTGGATACCACCTTTTAGGCTTACAGGACTCCTTATAAAACTCCTATTGGAATGACTCCTTACAGACTAATTTTTGGAAAGACTTATCACTTACTAGTAGAATTGGAGCATAAAGCATATTGGGTGATTAAAGAATTCAATTATAATTTGAAAGATACTGGTTAAACTAAAGTTGTCGCATGATCAGAAGATTAACCAAAAAAAATTTGAACGAGGACAAGAAGTTTTTCTTTACAATACATGGCTGAAGTTATTCCCTGGGAAATTGATGTCTCATTGGTTAGGACCCTTTACTGTGGCTCAAGTTTATACTTACGAAGCTGTTGAAATTGAAGATGGGATAGATTTAAAGTAAATGGACAAAGATTAATGCCGTATTTTAAGGGTAAAAGACCAAATTTTAAAGAGATTTTAATGGTAGGTCAACCTGAATAATATCTGAATAGGTCAGGCAGACGACGTTAAACCAAGCGTATTATGGGAGGCAACCCATAGTTATCCTTATTTTTATTTTGATTATTGTGTTTTTGTTTGAAATTATCATTAGTTTACGGTAGTATTGAACCCTACTACTCATATCTACCCTTGAATCATCATAAAAATTGGATCCATAGAAAAAATTAGAACGCATAAAGAAAATTAGAACGCATTCGGACTAGAGCAAAACTGTGAAATTTTTGCCTTGGGCGCCGTCGGCGGGCTTGACGCCGCCGACCGCGGCTTTTTCCCGAGAGCCCAGACATTTAATTCTAAAGGCTCGTCGACGGCGAGAACAGCGGGATGATGGTTGCTAAAGTTTGAAATGACGGTTTTTGGCGATTTTAGGTGAGAATTACTCTCTATAAACTTCCAAATTCGATTCTTAAATTCGTATTACCCCAAAAATGAAGTGAAACTCCACCAAATTCATCCCTATGGCTTCCAATTCCACTAAAAACCTTAGATTTCAAGTGTTCAACTGGAGAAAGTTCATTAGTTCTGAGACGCAATGAATCTTCAACAAAGTGCTGACAAAGAGGAGATTAATCAAAGAAAGAGGATTCATGAATCAAGGATTGAACGATCCTTCGACAGTAATTGAAGAGATGATTGTGCGACGATGATGGAAAGTATTGTGCTACACTACAGCCGCTGTAGTAATTCCTGTGGTGAAGGAGTTTTATGCTAATTTGCATGGAATCAACCAGGGAGTCGTCTATGTGCGAGGCGGATGGATAACTTTTACACTTGTACGGATTATTGAGTTATATATAATCAAGAATGTTCTTGTCTGCCATTATTCTAACTTCATTCCGACAAGAAATCTAATGAATGAGTTTGATGAATAAAATCTATTAATATTTGACAGACGAGACTGAAACTGGGAAATGAGAGAAAACTAGTACGTTAGTTTCTCTGCTACACTTCTAAACCCCATTTCTAAACATTGGTACTTCTTCATTTCTGCAAAACTATTGCCGACGATGAGGATCGGTAAAGTTACTAAAGAGAGTGCTATTCTAAATTATTGTATTCAAATGGGACTGTCGATTGATATTGGATCGATAATTGTTAAGTCAGTTTTGGGTCTGATCGTTCATGGATCCACTTATGGGCTTGGACATCCTTTAACAATTTTCTTACTCTGCAGTCAGTTCCAAGTCTCTTATGAAAATTGGTAAAAGGTACTTTTACCCTAGAAGCCTTTGGACCCAACTGAGAAGTTCCCAGCCAATGAAGATGAAAATGATATGACTATTATTATGGATCAATGGTCTCAGAATTCACTTTCTATTCAGCCTTTAGTTCCGGACAAGACACTAGTGATCTTTCGTAGAATAAAAAAATTGGAGAAAGATGTACAAAATGTTATGAATGCAATTAATAATATCTCTAATTTTTTTTATCATCTAGACTGGACAATGAAAGAGCATTTTGATCACTCTAGACATATCAAAGGAAGTTTGATACGATTGATGAGAAAGATGAGATTGATAGAAGAGGACTCT
>NW_018220462.1:68711-69030 GCF_001263595.1 Phalaenopsis equestris
AGTGTGGAAAAACCAAAAGGAGCCCGCCGATGGCGCCCTGGACGCCGCCGACGGTGGATTTTTCCCGAGGCTTAGGCTATTTAAGTCAATAGAGCTCGCTGACGGTGTTGAAGACCCCGCCAACGGTGAGATACCAAAAAACACTTTTAACTACTATTTTGACCAGTCAACCACCACTATTCGTCATCCCCTTCCTCCCAAAAAATAAAAATTTTCAAGGCTTTTAGACACCGGATTTCATCATCTCTCGGTAAGAGCTTCACTCCAACCTAAAAATATTTGATTTTCACCTTGAATTTCTTCCACATTGAGGAAATCC
>NW_018220462.1:71661-72690 GCF_001263595.1 Phalaenopsis equestris
CACTTTAAAGAAAGGTATTTTTGATGTTTTGTTGCAGGTATGTTGAATTATAATCATTGGAGCAAAAAGATGCAAAAAGGAGCAAAATTGGAGCAAAAAGGACCAAAATATGAAGATTTGATCTTGGGCGCCGACAGCTCCATCGACGCCGCCGACGGCGGGTTTTTTCCGAGAATCCAAAATTAAATATTCTAGAAGGCCGCCGATGGCGCCATTGAGGCCGCCGACGGTGAGCACGTCGGTTCTCTCAACAGATGCATTGAATGTATGAAGGAACGCTTAGGTAACTCTTGAAAACTCTTCTACAACTCTAAGAGAAACATTTTGGAGGCCAAAAAAAGGGAGTTCAGAGAGTTTAGAGTGTCCAGAGAGTGTCGAGAGGTCTTTGAGTGTCCAGGGGAGTGTAATTTAGGGTTAGATATTGTGAGGAATTCTTTGAGAGATTGTAAGAGTGGAAGGAAAGTGAGAGATTTCTTCCTCCTTGCCGCTTTAAAGGAGAATTCTGTGTGTTGTAAAGAAAGGAAGAGATTCAGAGGAGTTTTGAGGAGTTACTTGGGGAGGAATTTGAGATAAGTTATATTTACTTATTGTAGTTTGTATGCCTTTGCTTTTATATATGAAATCAAAGTTTTGTTGTATCTTCTTCATGAGTTGTTTTCTCTGTCTTTGTCCTTGTCTTGAGATTTTGTGAAATGGTGATTTGAATTGGTTGTGCCATAAGAACGCTAAAGAAGTTGTGATGATCTTTTAACTTTAATCTTAATTTATTTTCAATCTGGCCAATTCATTTGTTAAAATATGTTGAGTTTAACAACTATTGTGAGGATTACATCCAAGATTTAGGGAGGTCAAAGTCCTTAAAAGTTGGGTGCAAATAAACAAGGAAATAAAAATTATCAGGCGTAGAATTGGAGATTTTAGAGTGAAAGACTAAAATTCTCAATTCGGTCCTATCATTTGGGTGATGAAGTGTAGATGTTAGCCGTCAGACGATGGGAACGTGGGAGCTCTGAAGTGAGAGCCGGTATC
>NW_018220463.1:0-206 GCF_001263595.1 Phalaenopsis equestris
TTAGACAACCTCGTCGACGATCGGGACAAAAATGCATCGCGACCCGAATCACGTCAAAAATTTGCATGAAATTTGTATGACTTTGCTTATTATATATAAATTCCAAGTTTTGTCGTTCAAGTTTTGCCGTATCTTCTCCATGAGTTATGAGTAGTTTTCTCTGTCTTTTTTCTTGTCTTGTGATTTTGTGAAATGGTGATTTGAAT
>NW_018220464.1:0-4725 GCF_001263595.1 Phalaenopsis equestris
ATCGAGCCTCACCCTCAACTCTTATGTTCATCTTTCGGGATAGAGATAGATACAGGATTTGAGGTAAAGCGCTCTTTCATCTAAACTATGAAAATTATGGTGTCAGTTTGACTTCATCTTTTTCAAAATTAAAATTTTTAAAAAACGTCCTTCCGAAGCGGGAAACAGGATTTCAATTCCGATGACCGACAGCTTCTTACAGGCAAACCCCACACTAAAAATAGTGCCGACAAAGTTAAGTCTAAACTAACTAAAACACAAAACTCATAACAGTTACTTCCCTAGAATTTTAAAACAAACTACTAACTAACACAAACTTCACAATACAATTAGAAATAAAAGTCTCACACATCACAATGTCTAAATAAGTACACAAACATACATGTCTCAAGTCCAAAACATGAAAACACATCACATCACAATTCTCACTTAAACATAAAGTCCAAACCACATCACATAGTTCAAATCAACACACAGATGCAAATGTAGCAAGTCGAGACCACATAGTTCATATCATATTACAATCATAAAAATAAATCTCTCAGTTCTACTCATCATCCTCTGAATCACCGCTATCCCAAACTTCTGCAGGCTCATAATCAGGGTATCTTGGATATGAAGGAAATTTGCACTCCTTGGTTACTCCTAATGAAGCTCTCTAAAGATGAGTGAAATTTCTCTTCATAATCACTTTTTCTCCTATTATACCTGTCAGTATGATCTGCAAAACGCTCTAAATGTTGTATCCTATCAGTAGTATAGTTAATATTATCCATCATCCTCTACAATAATTTATCTTGGGTCTTAGTAGACTCACCTCTAGATGTAGAAGCACGTGAGGTAGATGGTCTTGATGTAGAAGCAGCAGAGGTAGAAGCAACAGATGTCTCCATTCCATAACTCCTAGAAAATCTTCCTCTCCAGCACATTCACCTTAGTGATGGGCTTTAGAGGTAATAACACTTCCTCCCAGCTATCATATTTAACTCCAGCCTGCTCACATAAAGAAAAGATCAAGGAAGTAAATCCCAGACCAGCAGCAGTAACGACACTGGAAGAACTGATGATAGTCTGGAAAATCAAAGCTCCTATGTTGACGAGCTTTCCTTCCTGGATACAATAATTTAATGTTGCTCTCTCTCTGGTCACTTCACTGAGATAATTTGTTGGTGGCAGACGAGCAGAAATAAAATAGTGTCAGGCCTTTAAAGGTGCACATAACTTTGAATTTGGGAAGTTAACTCTTCTCTCGTTAGTGATCTTCCAAATTCCTCTTCCAAATGTCAAGTAAGAAAAAATCTCATCTAACTCTACTTCAGTCGGACTATAATTTGCATAAAAACATAACATATCAGGTGGCAAATGATAAAACAAGTTTATTACCTCCGGTGAAAAAGGTATCAACTTTCCTCGAACCATGACTCTATTGTCTTCAGCCTCAGGGACGTTTGCATAGAACTCCCTAACAATAGAAATAACTACCACAGCAGAGAAATAGAAGAATCGTTCCCACTGTTAGTGAACGACCAAATCCTCTACGTCTCCACCTGGATTCCTAAAACACCGCTCTTGAATCAGTTTTTGTGATTGCAACGCATCACTGTACCGATCCTGAGCCTTCAAACTAATAAATTTACTCAAATAGAAAGGGCTCTTTCCTTTGCTCCTCTTCATTCTTGGTGCCATTCTACACATTTTATAAATTCTAAAAATAACTTCAAAAATCAAGTCTAAATTACTAAACTAAACTTCTAAAGTATAAACTATACTTCCCATGCAAATTTCATAGATTTTTTTCTCATTTTTCATCATGAATAGTGAATTTTTGAGTTTCTCCAAATGTGATCAAAATACATAGTGAAAATCCAAAATTTTTACATAGAAGTAAAGCTCTTACCTCGAGGAACTTGGATCTAGCAAATTTCACTTGATTCCACCAAGAAATCTTCACTTTAGATGTGCCTTAGCCTTCCAAAATCATAATTTTGAGAGGTTGAAGGTGACGAGAGGTGTAAAAATGGTGATTTTTGGGCCAAAATTTCACTTTTAACCATTTGTGAATCGGTTTTTGTGAACCGGTACTTAAGCGCGGGTAAGTGGTGCTTAGGTGCCTGCCTCTTGGGTTAGCTCATGCGTAAGCGCAAGATGTGGCGCTTAGGCGCTAGTGCACAATTTTTAAAAGTTTTAAATTAAAGTAAAATGCACTATTTGCCTAAGAAAACCACCCCTAAATGGTCTCACAGCACTTAAATGACTATTTTCAACTTCTCATAACTCTCCTCTCTCTCAAAATTCTCCATAATAACTATTTCAATTTGAGGCTAAAAATAACACAACTTTTTACCCAAACAAACTTATATTAATTCACAAACAAGTACAAATACCTTTAAACACTTAATTCTCATTCTAAATAGTCTCGGTTGAGAAAATTTTTCTAAATACAAATACATAACAATCATTTCACAATTAAACACATATAAGAAGTAAAAAATACTAAAAAAAAGACTTAAACACTAAACCACTTGAAAACAACAACTTCTAACACACAAATTCTAACACTAAACTTAATTTCATTCTTCATTCGAAGGAACAAATTCATGTCTTTCATTAGTCTCTCTAAGAATATAGAGTTGTTAAAACGGACGGTGGTGGCGAGCTCTAATACTATCTTCTTCAATCTACTTCTACTTTATGAACATCACCTTATCCGCTTCCTCTATATAGCTAGTATGGCTAAATTGTATTTTCAATTTCCATCCAATATGCTCTAGATGTGCATGCAACTCAAGTTCCTTGGTCACCAATAAAGCTATAGTATTTTCAATTTTATTGATATTCTCTGACATCCCTTCAATACTAACAGCTAAGAAGCAGTTATACATCTCTTGTGCACTTTGACTAATGAACCTCTTCCTCATGGTTTCTTCCTTCTTCTTCAAATCCATCTCCCACAAAAACATTTTCTCTAAATCTCACTTTCTCTTAGACTTTTAGGGCTAGAAATGATATGGGGTAAAATTCCTTCATAAAACCCTTCTATTTATAGGTCTAAATCCTTCCAATAACTCCTAGACACGTTTAGAAGCTGCCTTGACACATTTTTACAAACTAATTAGCGGTTAAACCTTTTAGAATATTAATTTTGCACATGTGTTTAAACCACCATGCTTAAGCGCTAGTGCACATGTTTTCACTAGTCAACTTAACATCCAAATTCTCATTCTAACATGTCTTGGTCCTTAAATAAAGTCTTAAAATCCTTACTAACACATAATAGTTTCAAAAATACTACCTCATTTTTCTTAATTACATTCAAAACAACAATTAAAATAAAAGCACTCTGATAACTATGGGTTTCCTCCCACAAAGCACTTGATTTTACGTCGTCAGCCTAACGTAACCAGTGCTTATTCTGGTTGACCCAACGTCATTTCATCATTAAATTTATGTTGATCTCCTATAAAATAAGGTTTCAGTCTATGTCCAATAACTTTAAATATTTTCTAAGACTTAGGATCTTTAATATCCACAGCTCCATAAGGATAAACTTTTATCACAACAAATGGGCCCATCCACCTGGACTTACGTTTGCCTGAAAATAATCTTAAGTTTGCATTATATAGCAAAACTTGTTGCCCTGGCTGAAAATTTTTAGTAATAATTCTTTGATCATGCTACATCTTCATCTTTTCTTTATAAATCTTGCACTCTTATAAGATTCATTCCTTATCTCTTCAAGCTCATTTAATTACAATAATCTTTTTATCACCAACATCTTTTGAATTATAATTGAACTATTTAATCATCCAATATGCTTTATGCTCAAGTTCAACTGGTAAGTGACAAGCTTTCCCAAATATTAGCCTATATGGGGACATTCTTATAGGAGTTCTGTATGCAGTCCTATAAGCCCACAAAGCATAGTCAAGTTTGACTAACCAATCCATTTTTGTTGGATTCATAGATTTTTTCATAATTCTTTTGATTTCCTGATTAGATAATTAAGCCAAACCACTTGTCTGAGGATGATAAGCAGTAGCAATCCTATGATTTATATGATATTTCCTTAATAACTTCACTATTATGACATTTCTGAAATGACTCCCCCATCAGTAATGATAACTCCCGGCATCCCAAATCTACAAAAAATGTTTGTTTTCAAAAATTTTGCAACTTTTGCAACACTTTGAGCTTTGCAACACTTTGAGCATCACATCGAGGTAAAGCAACAACATCTATTCATTTGGAAATATAGTCCACTGCTAACAAAATAATAAATTTCTAAAATATGATATAAATGGTCCCATGAAATATAATCCCCAAATATCAAATATTTCAACTTCTAGCTTATAATTGAGGGGCATATTGGTTATAATTGAGGGTCTAGCTTATAATTGAGGGGCATATTGGCTACTCATTGACATCTATCACAAGTTTTGATATAAGCTTTAACCTCTCTAAAAATTGTAGGCAAATAGAATCCAGATTGTAAAATTTTGTATGTTGTTTTATCAACACTAAAATTTCCCCCAAAATAAGAATTATGATATTTTTGGATAATTTCATATGTTATATCTAATGATACACATCTTCAAATAATTAGATCATTTCCTTGTTTATATAAAAATGGGTTATCCCAAAAATAAAAATGGGTCATCCCAAAAATAAGTTTTAACTTCAGAAATAAATTTCCTCTTTTGTTGGTTTGTCTTTATATCAGGTGGT
>NW_018220464.1:5290-7430 GCF_001263595.1 Phalaenopsis equestris
AGAGTTAGCACTTTTTGAAAAGTATTTAATATATCGCCTGTAGAATCCATCGTGTGCTAAAAAACTCCTAATTTCCCTTACATTTGTTGGATAAGGTAAATTAGTGATCACTTGAATTTTAGCAGGATCTACTTCCATAACATTTTCTGATATTTGATGACGTAATATAATTCCCACTGCTACCATATTGGCGTTTTTCCCAATTAAGGACTAAAGTTCTTTCTTCATAGTGCTTAAGGACTTTCGATAAATGTTTTAAACATGAGTCAAATGAAGTTCCAAACACTGAAAAATCATCCATGAATACTTCAATCCCTTTTTCAATTAAATAATAAAAAATTTTCATTATACATCTTTGAAATGTACCAAGGCTATTACATAAACCAAAGGGAATCCTTCTAAAAGAAAAAGCACCATAAGGACTGGTAAAAGTTGTTTTCTCTTGATCCTCAGAATATATTTTTATTTGGTGATAACCAGTATATCTATCCAGAAATATCCAGAAAATATGCCCAGCTAGTCTATCCAACATTTGATCTAGAAAGAGTAATGGAAAATAATCTTTCCTAGTGGCAAGATTTAATTTTCTCTAGTGGCAAGATTTAAGATTTAATTTTCTATAATCAATGCATATTCGCCACCCTGTAACTTGTCTAGTAGGTATTAATTTGTTATGTTCATTCACAGTTATAGTTACTCCTCGTTTCTTACAAACGCAGTGAATTGGACTAACCCATGCACTATCTGAAATAGGGTAGATAATTCCAGCATCTAGCCACTTTAAAATTTCTTTCTTAACAACTTCTTTCATAACAGGATTCAGTCTCCTTTGAGGATCAGCCCTAGGTTTGTAATTCTCTTCCATATAAATTCTATGCATACAAATTGAAGGACTGATTTCTTTAATATTAGCAATTGTCCATCCAAAGGCTTTCTTAAAATTTTTCAAAATTTTCATCAACCTTTCTTCTTCTTCCATCTTTAATTTTGTGAAAATTATAACTGGTAAAGTAGAGGAATCTCATAAATGTTTGAAAAAAAATGTATTGTCATTTAAAATGTTCAGGAAATAACTTCAACTCAAGTTCTGGAGGTTTTTCAATTGATGGACAAAATGATTTATCTTTGTCTATCGTGCAAAAACTTTATAACTTTCTCACACATAGTTTGAATCTTCCTTAAGATGTTCTTCACATCGATCTAATTCCTCTTCTTACTCGTGTTCCAAATCTTTTTCTTGAGATTTTTCTTCATAAGTTGTTTTGAAATGTTTTGAAATGACATTCATAAGTTGTTTTGAAATGACATTCATATAGACTTCTTATAACATCCATCCTATAACATTCATCATCTTCACCTTTTGTTTGATCTTGAAATATTCTTGAAATATTGAAAGTAACATTTTGATCATTGACGTGCATTGTTAATTTTCCTTTTTGCACATTTATCATTGCACTTCCTGTGGCTAGGAAAGGTCTACCCAAAATGATAGGTATCTCTTTATCTTCCTCCATATCTAGCACAATAAAAAAGGAAATCAACAAGAAAGACAAATTTATACACTTTCACTAGGACGTCTTCTAGAACTCCTTTAGGGTATGTTATTGAACGATCTGCTAACTGCAGAGTTACAGTAGTAGGGGTTATTTCCCCTAATCCCAATATTTTGAATATTGATAATGACATAAGGTTAATGCTTGCACCTAAATCACATAAAGCTTTCCTATAAAATTTGTCTCCTACTGCACATGGAATTGTAAAGCTACCAGGATGTTTAAGCTTTTCATGAAACTTTTTTTGAATTATAGTACTACACTCCACACTAAGTGTAACAGTTTCATTATCTTCAAACTTCCTTTTTTTGTTGAGAATATCCTTCATAAACTTTATATAGCTTGACATAGCTTCTAAGGCTTCAGTAAATGGAATATTAATTGTAAACTTCTTAAATATTTCCAGAAATTTTGAAAATTGTAAATATTTATTGTAAACTTCTTAAATATTTCCAGAAATTTTGAAAATTGCTTATCCAACTTTTGCTGACAAAGTCTCTGACGACATGGAGGTGGTGATTTTTCCAAATCAATTTTCAGCTAAGAAATAGATCTCTCAGAATCTTTTGGAGCGTTCTCTTTTGATT
>NW_018220465.1:0-418 GCF_001263595.1 Phalaenopsis equestris
TTATCTATCTCTCTTGATCTTTTTTTATCTCCCTTCTATTTTTTGCTCTCTCCCATGCTCTCTATCCCTCTCCTTTGTTATATTATTTCTTTCTCAACCTCCATCTCCCTCTCCTTCCTCTTTCTTTGATGTCCTTCCCTCCCTTGCCTCTTCTCTCCTTTCTTCATTCTTCTATCTTCTCCTTCATTCCCCTTTTTTTCTCTCTTCACCCTCTCTTTTGTTGTCCCTTTATCTCTTTCTTGCTCTCTATTTCTATTTCCTTCTTTCCCTCACGTTCTCTATTGACCTATCTCACTTCTCACTTCCTACTTCTCACTTCCTCCTTTCACTTCTCACTTCCTCCTTTCTCTTGCTCTCCATCATTTTTCTCTCTCTATCACCCTCTCTCTCTCTCTCTCCTTGCGTCTTTCTACCTCTC
>NW_018220466.1:0-367 GCF_001263595.1 Phalaenopsis equestris
ACGGGGAAACCCCACACCAAAAATAGTGCCGACAAACCCGAAAGGAAGCAAGACGTAAAAGGGGGGGAGGAATGTACCTCCTTAAAGAAGAATGTAATATAGGGATTTCAGAAAGAGAATACTTCACAACCTACACTCCTCTTCAACAGCCAAAGGAAGTCAACCCCAACACTAGGAACTAAAGAAGTGAGAAAGAAATTTGACAGAGCTTTCCCTTCATTTTCAAAATTTTCGGCCCTTGAAACGCAACAACGAAAGTCTCATATAGACCACAGAACATGAGAATGAATGATTAGGAAATCATATACGATTCGAATGAACGAGAGGAGCAAACGCCTCCATACGGGCATGCGAGAGGCAGAAGATG
>NW_018220467.1:0-3560 GCF_001263595.1 Phalaenopsis equestris
AAACATGGTAATATTAACATTAAAATTTGGCCTTATCTTAATGAATTATGGAATTAAAATAAATAAAAAAATAAAAAAATAATTTTTTAGAAGATGAAGAGAGGCATTGGCATGATGGATGAGGAGGAAGACAAAATAGTGTGATAATGCGTTTAAAATCAGAGGAGCAAGTGGGAACTAATGCGGAGCAAAGATACAAGAAAACCTAAAGGTCAATAATTAATTACTTTTAAATTGGCTTTGAGGTCCATTTGTTTTGTTTTTATTATTATTATTATTATTATTATTATTATTATTTTAACGGCTGCCTATGTTCCCGGGAACATTTAAATTATTTGGTTTAGGGTCCGTTTGGGGCAGCTTATTTAGTGTGGTGGCGTTTTAAAAACGCATCTGACATGTTTGGATAAACTGTGTTTTGACAGCTTATGTGTAAAAAAACACGCTGAAACAGCGTTTTCTCACCAAAGCGTTTTCACACGGTGGCAGCTTTCTGGTAGCTGTCTAGTTTTTCCAAAAAATTAAAATTTGTAATAGTCACCGCACCTAGCTTATCAGCAGATTATTCAATAAGTTGCAGCTGCCCCAAATAGACCCTTAATTATTATAGATTGCAGCTGCCCCAAATAGACCCAGAATTATTATCTAAATAATTCTGTGAAACAACTAATGAAACTTTTGATATAATTACATATAGATCCGTTGAAATATTGATATTTATGAATTAAACGCGCAGGTGATTTTTTTTTATTTTTTTATTTTGAAATGCCTAATTTTATAAAAATGAAATATATGAGTTGGGGTTTTATGATGAATTTCGATCGAATTTGAAAAATGAATGAAAGAGGGTGGTTGATTTGTAAATACCGAGTTTGGGATGATCTTTATGTAATTGCCCCATAAAATTTTTTTTTCAGATTATCATAATATATATTTCTCATAGTTAAAATTTTTCAGATTATCATAATATATATTTCTCATAGTTAAATTAATTTTAAGATTAATGTACAAAAAAAAATCATTAAATATATTCCTTTTAATGTAAATTCAATCATTTTGAGTATTATCTTAACATGTCATATATAATTATATGATATGCATGCATGTAAATCTAGGAAAATATAGATTATATTTAACATATGCAAAGCACAAATTTACCATACCAAATGTAAAAAACCCCTTAATAATTTAGAAATTAGCGGAAATTTTTTTCTTTGTTCCAAGAGAGAAACCATGGATGGATTTAATGGAGACAGAAGAAGCAAAGTTTGAGGAAGATGAAGGAGAAGTCGTGAGGGAGTGAAGCCGAACAATACGAAAAACTCTAAAGGGAAAATCTCCCTTCTCCTTGTTTTCGTTTTATCCCATTTACCATTTTCTTACTTTTTCAATGTGAATTGGTCCACAACACTCGGAAAACTTGTCTTTCGTAAAATAGTTTCTACAGAGTAAAAGGAAACTTAATAATCGAATGCTAGGGACAACTTTCGAGAATCCTTTTCCAAAATATAACTCAACCAAATAAATACTGATGTCAGTTAGCCTATGATCGAAGACAATGAGATCTCAAAATAGGTAAATTTGAAAAATTACCAGGACTGCTCCCTGTAGGAGAGCTAGGGCCCCCATGAACAAATAGTTCGAAAAATGGATGCCAAATGTTAGTGGGCGATAAATATAGTTGTTAGCAATAAATCAAATAACTATCAACGAGAAACATTAAATTCAGACAATGAGTTATAGTTGATTTTATTAATTTGTTTATAGATTATTAATAAACAAAGTGACTGAGAAAACAAACATTGAATGTTGCTTTGCATAAGCACATCTTATGTTGGTTATTGATAGATAATGGTGATTGAGAAGGCTATAAATCAGGCGTCGATAAAGGATCAACTCAAGATCCGTTTAGAGTGTCAGAGTGGTGGCGGTGTGACACAACACCGCAGTTTTGTATGTTTGGGTAAATATTATTTTGACAGGTTTTTCAAAAAAATGTTGTTGAAATTTGTCTTTTCTTACCAATTTTGACTAGGTGTCGTGACAGCTTTCTAGATGCGGTCTGACTTTTTTCCAAAAAAAAAAAATTGTAATAGCCACCGCAGAACAGCTTTCTAGATGCGGTCTGACTTTTTCCCAAAAAAAAAAAAAATTGTAATAGCCACCGCAGTTTTTTGAAAACCAAATTAGCTTCACAACTATTTTTTAATAAGCTGTACCAGCCCCAAACATATCCTCAATCACTATATAATAGCAAATGAGATTTTGAGACCACGTAGATAAGCACATAAGTGACTTTTTCGCTTTACCAACCTAACAAAACTTTTGGCTCCTAAAAAAACAATCATTTCCTTTGCAAGATGAACCAAAAGCATTGCAATCATGGATCCAAGTTGCATTATAATCAATCCAATAAAAACATGGTAATATTAACATTAAAATTTGGCCTTACCTTAAAGAATTATTTAATTAAAATATAAAAAAAATTTAAAAATAATGGTTTAGAAGATGAAGAGGGGCATTGGCACGATGGACGAGGAGGAAGATAAACTACTGACAATGCATTAATATCGAGAGGGGAGCCATAAAAGGACAATAATTAAATATTTTTATATTTATCAACAGCTTCTGAGGTCCTCTTTTGGTTATTTATTACTTATTTTATTTTTATTTTTATTTCATTTTTTTACGGTTCCCGTGAACAACAATACCGTTAAATTGTTTGATTTAATTATTATCTAAATAATTTTGTGAAAAAAAAATGAAATTTTTTATATAATTACTTAGAGATCCCTTGAAATATTGATATTTACGAAATAATATCACGGGCAAAAAAATCCGTGTATGGCCCAAAAACAGTATTTAATTTTTGGACTGCCCACAACCCCGAAAAACTCTTTTTGGAGGTGACAAATAGTATCAGAGCAGATTACTGTATGCTAGGTTTGTGGACTTTCAATGGTCCAGTGAGACCCTTGGAGGAGTCAATCCGTGACGTGGATGTCACGCGATTAGGTGGAGGAGAATGTCACGGACAAAAAGTACCACATCGGCTAGGTGTTTGGTCGAAAAACAATATTTAAGTTCTGG
Organism: Phalaenopsis equestris; assembly: GCF_001263595.1. Taxonomy (NCBI): domain Eukaryota; kingdom Viridiplantae; phylum Streptophyta; class Magnoliopsida; order Asparagales; family Orchidaceae; genus Phalaenopsis; species Phalaenopsis equestris. The sequence continues at coordinate 3,091 of NW_018220467.1, forward strand.
GCTGCCCACCACCCCGAAAAACTCTTTTGATATTGTTTTTGAAATGACTAATTTTATAAAAATGAAACATATGAGTTGGGGTTTTATGATAAATTTTGATATTTGAGTGAGAGTTTGAAAAATGAATGATAGAGGGGTGGTTTGTAATTGCCCCAAAAAAAATGATTCACATTATCATGATCAAAAGTTATAATCATAATATATAATTCTCATAGATTAACTTTAAGATAAATGTACTTAAAAAATTCATTAATTATATTCATTTTAATGTAAATGCAGCAAAACCCTTAATAAATTAGAAATTAGCGGATTTTTTTTTTTTTTTTTTTTTTTTTTTTTTTTTTTTTTTTTATAAGTGTGTTTCTAGAAGAGAAACCATGGACGGATTTAATGGAAACAGGAGAAGCAAAGTTTGAAGGAGGAGGCGGGGAAGTAGAGTACCAAGAGGCCGAAGTTGAAGCCGACGACGA
>NW_018220468.1:0-715 GCF_001263595.1 Phalaenopsis equestris
TTCTAATATGTAAATAATGGCTTCCAATGGTAATTGAAAGAGTTAAACATTAAGATCCATGAATTTCTTCCAAGATTTTCTCACATTTTTAAATTTTTGCGTTTCCTCAATGTGGAAGAAATACAAGGTGAAAATCAAATATATTTGGCTTGGAGTGAAGCTCTTACCTAAAGAAGATCAAATCCGGTATCAAAAAGCCTTCAAAAAGCCTTCCAATCCAAGATCTATCAAGCCCTAATTCGAAAATGGTGTTTTTAGGATGAAGGGGATGATGAATAGTGGCGGTTGTGAAGGGGATGATGAATGGGGATGATGAATAGTGGCGGTTGACCGATCAAAATTGTAGTTAAAGAGGTATTTTCGTAATCCCACAGATGGTGGGGTCGATGGCTCCGTCGGCGCGCTCTATTGTATTTTTTTAACACAAATCTCCGGAAATTCCCGCCATCGGCGGCGTCGAGGGCGCTGTCGGCGGGCTCTATTGATTTTGTCTCAAATTCCATATTTTTGCAATTTTGATCAATTTAAGCCTAAACGACATCCGTTTAATCCTTATAAACATAATTTTAAATAGTTAAATGATGTACTTAACACATACAAACTTTCACAAAACAAAACATAACATTTATATATAAATTTCAAGAGATACAATAAACGTTACATAACACACCTAAATTACGTATTTTCTCAACCTCAATACACTAATTCAACATCG
>NW_018220469.1:0-256 GCF_001263595.1 Phalaenopsis equestris
TTGCTATCTTGCAAATTGAACCAAATCATGTTGTGTTGCGCACACTTTCAAATTTTCTTATATTAATTAAAATTTACACCTCTTGATTTTTCTTAAACAAGATTTTAAAATACCCATAAATTAAGACTTGTCCGGTCTACAGATCAACCTCTACTTTCAGTGCTTTCACTAAAAAATTACGAGGTTTATGGCCATATAGCTTACCCCAAAACATTCTATTTTAACGCCTACTGCAATTGCCTACCCAACGCTCACC
>NW_018220469.1:7032-10954 GCF_001263595.1 Phalaenopsis equestris
CGCCTAATACCGATGGAGATAAGGTATCCACCAATTGAGAAGCATTGTCTGGCTTTAATTTTTGCCACCCAAAAGCTTAGACATTACATGCTTTCTCATAAGATTACCCTAATCTCGAATGTTAATCCATTGCAATATCTGATGACCCAACCAACACTCTCCGGACGTTTAGCAAGGTGGTCAATGATCTTATTGCAATTTGATATAACTTTTGTTCCCCTCCATGCTATCAAGGCACAAATACTAGCAGACTTTCTCGCTGCACACCCACTGCCAGTTGGGTCCTCTCTCAACAATGAGTTACCAGACGAGCAAATATTACAAATAGAAGTCTCCAGTGCGCAACACTGGGAGATGTACTTTGATGGTGCTTCATCTGCCAGAAAAGACCAAGGATCAGGAACAGTTATACCAGGCAAAGTAGGGATTGGTTTGATCTTTATTACGCCATATAAGGGTATGTTGAGGTTCTCATACCACCTGACAGATTCGTGCACCAACAATGAAGCAGAATATGAATCTTTAATCACTGGATTGGGAATGACGATCTCAATGGCTATGACAAACATTGCCATCTATGGGGACTCCCATCTCATCATCTAGAAAGTCGCTAGACAATACAGAATTTTGAAACCAAGGTTGGCAGAATACCATCAGTACACGATGAAGCTCCTGGAGCAAATCCTTGATGTGACTTTCTACTGGATTCTTAGGGGAGATAATGCCCATGTCAATGCTCTAGCAAAAATCGCTAAGGAAATGACATGTCCCCAAGAGGATTCTATTAAAATCATAGTGCAAGGAAAATAAGTCTTGTCTCAGATCGATCTCGAAACTCTACACAAGCTCGGAAAAGAAGAAGCAATAAATATAGTTGCAGACATCAGTGAAGATTGGCTCAAGCCATTAATAGAATACTTGCATGCTGGAAAGCTTCCAGAAGATAAGTCTGAAGCACACCACATCACAAGGTGGGTCATGTCTTACGCCTTGATAGGAAACATTCTCTACAAAAGATCATTTGATCAGATGTGGCTACGGGGGTTTAGCAAACGGTGTTTGAGCAGAGCCGAAGCGCAAAATATTGTCAAAAATGTACATGCCAGATTGTGTGGCGCTCACTAGTCAGGGCCGAAAATGAAAATGAAGATCAAGAGACACGGATATTATTAGTCAATAATGATGAACGACTGCATGGATATAGCTAGAAAATGTCACCAATGCCAAGTGCACGGGGTGGTCTTACACTAGCCTCCGAATGTGCTACACCCAACTATTGCCTCGTGGCCATTCGAGTGTTACGGAACAGACATAATAGGTCTGATAGACCCTCCATCTTCCAAAGGGCACATGTTTATACTTGCCGCTACAGATTGCTTCTCCAAATGGGTATAGGCAATACCGTTACGTGAAGTTACGGCACAACACGTCCTTCAATTTTTTAAAAGCCAAATTTTCTATCATTTTGGAGTACTGCAAAGAATAATTTCCTACAATAGGACAGCTTCTAGAAACACAAAGATCAACAATTTTGTCAAAAGACATTGGATAGATTAGAGATACTCTACAATTTACTGTCCCAGAGCAAATGGTTTGGATGAAGCCTTCAACAAAACACTGGTACAATTTTTGAAGAAAATAATGGATGAAAACAAAAGGGATTGGCACAACAAACTATTAGAAGTCTTGTGGGCCTACCAGACGACTATTAGGACTCCAACTCTGTGTACACACTATATGCTCGTGTACGGGTCTGAGGCCATGCTACCACTAGAAATCCAGACACCGGCTCTTAGAGTTGATTTTGCCAACCTGTGTTGTCAATCAACTCATAATGGAAGAAAGTGAAAAACTCAGACTTGAAGAACTGGAGAGTCTCGAGGAAACGTCTCGAGCGAAAATGACTAGAAGCACAACAACATTTAGATCTTTACCAGGCAAAGATGGTACAAGCCCATGAAAAATTGGTCCGCCCAAGGACATTCAGAGTTGATGACCTCGTACTTGTGCTCAAAAGGCCTATTCTTGCACGCCACAAAATAGGTGGAAAATTCGAGCCAACTAGGGAGGGACCATTTGTCGTTGAAAAGGTCTACACAGGAGGAGCCTGCTAGTTAGTGGACTTTTAGGGCAAAAGAGCCATGTTACCAATAAATGGACGATATATGAAAAACTATTACGCAACCTGATGTCGCTTGCCTTTGCTTGCTTTGAAACTTTGAAACTTCGATGGTTTTGGGGTTATCTATGTGGCCAAATGTCTATGACCGGGTCTAAATTTTGTAATTAACCTTAATATAATGAAAATTTTGAGAAAATTTTTTAGACTTCAAATTTTCTCCTGTCCACTTTTGAGTTTAATGCTCCACAAAAATTAAATTCATACATAAATAAGTAATTAATTTCACTAAAATAAGTTAAAATTCACTTTAATAAATACTTTATTTTGTTCTTGTTCATGCCAAGTTTTGGCCCACTGACGTTTTTTCGGTCATCTGCAGAAAGATGTCGGAATAGAGGCTAATCTTTGCTTTCAAGGATGGTTGGAGCCTCGCACTAAATGAGGAGATGGCGCCGCAGGGCGGTACCATAGACTTCAACATGGATTTTAACCAGGTTGACATGGACTACAAATGTCCTCTCATGGATGTAGTCAGCTGCAAAGAGAAAGAGGGATTGCCTTCACTACTGAGGGTGATTGACAAAGATAATGTATCACACAAAGGCAAGAACGTGATAGCAGAGCAAGATCCGATAGAAGGGCCCAGTTGTCTGTCCTCCATGCTAGCTACACCAGTCGGAGGCCTAATAGCCACCAATAACGAACGATTGCCAAGTACTTCTCTTCGCAGGACGCAACGCAGGAACGTGAGCCTCAAGAAAGAATGCAGACGTCATAGAGAGACGAACAACTTACTCACCCGTATTCCTTAAGGGATAATTTATGATCCAGACCTGAAAGAAACTTCTGCTAGCCAACCCACCATGGATGAAAAATTAGGGTTTGTGACAGAGTCAGATACACTTTCAGTTTCAGATGTTTTATGCAAGGGTTGCCCGACGTGCAACCCTGAAATACAGGCCGGGACATCAGCCACGGGGGCGTTTGTAAAATGAAGGACTTTTCTACGACAAGAACACAGACGTCATAGAGTGACGAACAACTTACTCACCCCTATTCCTTAAGGGCATATTTATGATCCAGACCTGAAAGAAACTTTTGCTAGCCTACCCACTACGGATGAAAAACCAGGGTTTGTGATAGAGTCAGATACACTTTCAATTTCAGTTGTTTTATGCAAGGGTTGCCCGACGTGCAACACTGAAATACCGGCCGGGACATCAGCCACGGGGGCGTTTGTAAAATGTTGGATTGCAATGTTCTACATTTACAACTATTTAGTGCATTGGAAGAGTATACCTCCAGCACCGATGGGTCTCAGACTTCAAATTTTATGATGGATGAGCCATACGACGCACAGGGGACAAATCAGTATGTACCATGGAGCCCAGGGTCGTACATCCCGCTAGCCGCTGAGTCTCGTATTGCAGATCAACCAGCTCCAGTTTGGGTTCCTGCCAATGTTCAGAGGGAGGAATGCCCGTGATAGCTACCGACCCCTAGTACGATGGAGTACTAAAAAATAATTAAAGTAAATAAAAGAGAATTTGAATTTTACGAAGAAGTTTAGGAAAAATTCATCAACATACTGGAGGGATTAGAACTCTATACCAGAGTCTTCTCAGAGACTAATGAACAAAGTATACTTCACTGCATTTTTGACCTAAAAAACAGAGGTCGAGTAGGTTTACTTATGGAAAGGACCTATTTAAAGCCAAGGAAATGGATGCGAGGAAAAGGGAGGAATACTATCCAGTGTGGCTACTGCTACAACTTCACAAATGATAGACAAGGGAATCC
>NW_018220469.1:10974-12938 GCF_001263595.1 Phalaenopsis equestris
ATACTGGAGGGATTAGAACTCTATACCAGAGTCTTCTCAGAGACTAATGAACAAAGTATACTTCACTGCATTTTTGACCTAAAAAACAGAGGTCAAGTAGGTTTACTTATGGAAAGGAACTAATGTGAGCAGAGGAAGTGGATGCGATGAAACGGGAGGAATACTATCCAGTGTGGCTACTGCTACAACTTCACAAATGAATGACAAGGGAATATGCCTCAGACACGATCAAGTAGATCCACTACCGTCAATGATAAAGTGGATGATCAAAAGAATGGTCAAATGGAGTATTCTGCATGCTACCTGCATTCCAAATAGTTGTATTATCAACATCTACGACGAAGGTGACTGCATACCTCCTCACATCAATCATCATGCTTTTGTAAGACCCTTCTGCACGGTCTCATTTCTGAGCAAGAGAAATATATTATTTGGGAAAGAAATCGATATCATCGACCCTGGCAAGCTTAGAGGAACTGTAGAGATTCCGCTGCTAGTTGGTTCAGTTTTGGTTCTAAAAGGAAATGGGGAAGATGTCGCCAAACATTGCATTCCAGGGGTACGACATCGTAGGGTGTCCGTGACCTTCCGTAGGATGGAAGACATCAAAATACCATATGGATTTCAGCCAGACCCAGAACTGGAAGAGCTACTGTCGTATGAGCTATGAGAGGGTTGTACCTCTAAGTACATGCGAAGGGAACTCTTATCCTCGAGCATGGCTTAGAAGGTCTGCTAGATCAGGAGCTCTTCATACCTGATACAGATGGTCAGAGGGTTCACTTTCTTTTTTATAGCAACATGATATGTATCTGATATATTCAGCCTATAATGTATTCATAGCATGAGATGTTTTGGATATACTTCAACATGGAGTATATATTGCACCTTTTTAGGCGTTAACTTACGTTTGATCTGTGACATCATTTTTGAAGCAGATTAATGAAAATTTCTCTCAAAATTGTGCATTTTTATCAGTTGCCTTTTTGTGCGATGAATGGAAACCACGAACCATGCGTTGGTTCATAATTTCAATGAACAAAGAACAAAACAACAAATCTTTAACAATAAATAAAATTCAAATTTAAATAATCACAAATGAACGAACAACAAAACAAATTTCTTTTGAAAATCAACAAATTAAAATTAAAATTTTAAAGACATATTTTGAAAAATTAAATGTGATAAAAACAACAAGAAAAGAAAATAAATCTATTGAGTGGGTTCTCTTGTTCTTGGAGTTCCTTACTCTATGTGCGCGCAACATAACCATCTTTATCTGCATTAACTCTTCTCACATCCCCGCCAAATTTCACATTCTACACAAAACCCCACAAAACTCGACAGATCTTTTTCAACAAAATCAACCTTTTCATATGACACATTTATGCAAATTCAACATCACAAACTCTCTACTCTATTTTCATATGACTCTTGGGATCAATACCCAAATTTTGACTCCCCATATCTGAGGATCAGTGTGAGGCCCCCTTTAATGGATGTTAAGGCTTCCGATTCCTTCAACTTTCAAATTCTCCAATGATCGGTGTGAGGTCCCCTTCAATGGATGTTAAAGGTTCTGATTCCTTCAAGAGACCCCCTTCTACCATTCAATGGATCTTAAGGCTTTCGATTCTTTCAAATCTCAAATTCTCCAATAATCGGTGTGAGCCCCCCTTCAGTGGATGTTAAAGCTTCCGATTCCTTCAAATCTAAAATTATCTGAGGTTTAGTGTGAGGCCCCCTTCAATGGATGTTAAGGCTTCCGATTCCTTAAAATTTTTCAAATTTCAAATTCTCCAAGGATCGATGTGAGGCTCCTTTTAATGGATGTTAAGGCTTCTAATTCTTTCAAATTTCAAATTCTCCAAGGATTGGTGTGAGGCCCCCTTCAATGGATGTTAAGGCTTCTGATTCCTTTCGAATATTGGTGTGAGGCCTCCTTCAATGGATGTTAAGGCTTC
>NW_018220470.1:0-391 GCF_001263595.1 Phalaenopsis equestris
CTTTCTACCTATGTCCTCTTGATTGGGCAATTGCAACAAGGGCAATGACACATATGTCTCCTGTTTCTTTGTGGAATGACACATTCTTTCTACCTATGTCTGTGGAATGACACATTCTTTGTTTCTTTGTGGAATGACACATTCTTTGTGGAATGACACATATGTCTCCTGTTTCTTTGTGGTATGACATTCTTTGTGGAATGACAATGATTGGGCAATTGCAACAAGGGCAATGACACATTCTTTCTACCTATGTCCTCTTGATTGGGGTGTGATGTGTGATTCTTTGTGGAACAAGGGCAATGACACATAGGTCTCCTGACTGGACCTCTTTTTAAGCTCGACCACCAGGAAGGCTCTCCTCCCCCTCCTAGTATGACAGGTATTATTC
>NW_018220471.1:0-715 GCF_001263595.1 Phalaenopsis equestris
ATGAGAATTGAAATGTCGGTCAATTCTCAAAAGAAGATGTCAGAATGTAGGGCTTGACCTCAAATGTAAAGAATCAAAAATTTAGGACAGATTCAGAAATGAGAATTGAAATGTAGGTCAATTCTCAAAAGAAGGTGTCGGAATGTAGGGTCCGACCTCAAATGTAACAAATCAGAAATTTAGGACTGATTCAGAAATGAGAATTGAAATGTAGGTCAATTCTCAAAAGAAGGTGTCGGCATGTAGGCTCCGACCTCAAATATAAAGAATCTGAAATTTAGGACTGATTCAAAAATTAGAATTGAAATGTAAGTCAATTCTCAAAAGAAGGTGTCGGAATGTAGGGTCCGACCTCAACTGTAAAGAATCAGAAATTTAGGACTGATTAAGAAATGAGAATTGAAATGTAGGTCAATTCTCAAAAGAAGGTGTCAGAATGTAATGTCCAACCTCAAATGTAAAGAATCACAAATTTAGGACTGATTCAGAAATGAGAATTGAAATGTAGGTCAATTCTCAAAAGAAGGTGTCAGAATGTAGGGTCCGACCTCAAATGTAAAGAATTAGAAATTTAGGTGGAATGTAGGGCCTGACCTCAAATGTAAAGAATCAGAAACTTAGGACTGATTCGGAAATGAGAATTGAAATGTAGGTCAATTCTCAAAAGAAAGTGTCGGAATGTAGGGTCCGACCTCAAATGTAAAGAATCAGAAAC
>NW_018220471.1:789-3655 GCF_001263595.1 Phalaenopsis equestris
GGTCAATTCTCAAAAGAAGGTGTCGGAATGTAGGGCCGACCTCAAATGTAAACAATCAGAAATTTATGACTGATTCAAAAATGAGAATTGAAATGTGGGTCAATTCTTAAAAGAAAATGTCGGAATGTAAGGTCCGACCTCAAATGTAAACAATCAGAAATTTATGACTGATTCAAAAATGAGAATTGAAATGTGGGTCAATTCTCAAAAGAAGGTGTCGGAATGTAGGGTCCGACCTCAAATGCAAAGAATCAGAATTTTAGGACTGATTCAGAAATGAGAATTGAAATGAAGGTCAATTCTCAAAAGAAGGTGTCGGAATGTAGGGTCCGACCTCAAATGCAAAGAATCAAAAATTTAGGACTGATCCAGAAATGAGAATTGAAATGTAGGTCAATTCTCAAAAGAAGGTGTCAGAATGTAGGGTCCGATCTCAAATGTAAAGAATAAAAAAATTAGGACTTATTCAGAAATGAGAATTGAAATGTAGGTCAATTCTCAAAAGAAGGTGTCAGAATGTAGGGTCTGATCTCAAATGTAAAGAATAAAAAAATTAGGACTTATTCAGAAATGAGAATTGAAATGTAGGTCAATTCTCAAAAGAAGGTGTCAGAATGTAGGGTCTGATCTCAAATGTAAAGAATAAAAAAATTAGGACTTATTCAGAAATGAGAATTGAAATGTAGGTCAATTCTCAAAAGAAGGTGTCGGAATGTAGGGTCCAACCTCAAATGTAAAGAATCAGAAACTTAGGACTGATTCAGAAATGAGAATTGAAATGTAAGTATCAATTCAAAGATGAGATAATTGAAATGTATGTATCAATTTAAAGTTGAGATAATTGAAATTTAAGTATCAATTCAAAGTTGAGATAATTGAAATGTAAGTATCAATTTAAAGTTGAGATAATTGAAATGTAAGTATCAATTCAAAGTTGAGATAATTGAAATGTAAGTATCAATTCAAAGTTGAGATAATTGAAATGTAAGTATCAATTCAAAGTTGAGATAATTGAAATGTAAGTATCAATTCAAAGTTGAGATAATTGAAATGTAAGTATCAATTCAAAGTTGAGATAATTGAAATGTAAGTATCAATTCAAAGTTGAGATAATTGAAATGTAAGTATCAATTCAAAGTTGAGATAATTGAAATGTAAGTATCAATTCAAAGATGAGATAATTGAAATGTAAGTATCAATTCAAAGATGTGATAATCAGGATTTAGGTACTGATTTGAAGAGGTGATTTGGAATTTACAAAGAGCTTGTGATGTTGAATTTGCGGTAGTGTGTCATGTGGAAATGTTGATTTTGAAGAAGATTTGTAGAGCTTCATGGAGTTTTGTGCAGAATGTGAAATTCTGCAAGGATGTGTGGAGAGTCAGTGTAGACAACGATGGTTGTGCTACGCTTATTTATTTATTATAATTATCTTTTATTTGTGTTTTATTTATTGTCAAAAATTTGTCGTTTCGTTCTTTGTTCATTAGAACTCCGCGGCTTTCATCCATCACACAAAAAAGCAATTGACAAAAAGGCACAACTTGAGAGAAATTTCCATTAATCTGCTTCAATAAGGATGCTACAGATCAAACATAGGCTAATGCCTCCAAGAGAGTACATCATGTAATACATGCTGAAATGCATTGAGAGCCTTCTCAAGATATGAGTACATCATAGACTGATTACATCAGATACATGTCATGCTTGTTAAAAGAAAGCAAGTGAATCTTTAGTGCTTGGTATACCGAGCTCTTGATCAAGCAGACCTTCTGAGTCATGCTCCAGGATAAGAATTCCCTTTGCATGTACTCAAAGGTACAACCTTCTCATAGCTCGTAAAGAAACAGTTCCTCCAACTCCGGGTCTTGTTGGAATCCATATGGTATCTTACTTTCATCCATCCTGCGGAAGGTTACGGACACCCTACGGTGTCATACTCCTGGTATGCAGTGTTTGTCCACGTCTGCACCGTTGCTCTTGAGAACAAGCACTGAACCAACTGGGAGAGGAATTTCCGCAGCTCCTCTGAATTCACCAGGGCCGATTACGTCGATTTCTTTTCCAAACAAAATATTACTCTTACTCATGAATGAGACCGTGGTGGTCAATGTGTGGGGAGCATTTTCTTTTCCAAAAGCCTCACAAATTCATGATGGTCAATGTGCGGGGAAATGCAGTCACCTTCTTCATAAATGCTGATGATGCAACTGTTAGGAATGCAAGTGGCGGGTAGAATATTCCACTTAACCATTCTCTTTATCATCCACTTTATCATCAGGGGTAACAGATCCACGTGGTCTTATGTGAGGATCCCAGGTGGATTCTGTCAAAAATCCTGTCAGAAATCATGATTCTTCGTCTGTAGTAGGCAGGCTGAAAGAAGTCTCTCTCAGCTCTGGATCGTAGATATGTCTCTCAGGAATGGGGGTAAGAAACCGCTTGCGTTTCTTTGGCGCTTGCGCTCCTGTCGCAGAAAGGCTCTCTGTTTCTTCCGGCTCGCATTTATGCGTTGTGTCCTGCGGAGTGGAGTATTTGGAAGTTGTTCACTGTGGGCAGCTATTAAGCCCCTCGCCAGAGTAGCTATCATGGAGGGCAGCTGGTTGGGCCCCTCCATTGGATCTTATTCTGTCATCATGTTTTTACCCTTACGTGACGCGGCATCCTGAGTGGTCACCCTCAACAGTGAGGGTAGTCCCTTCTTTTCTTCATTGCTGACTATGCCCATTAGCAGACCGTTGTAGTCCATATCAATCTGGTTAAAATGCATGTCGAAATCTATGACACCTCCTTGTGGCGCCATCTCTTCGTTCAGTGCAAGCTTCCAGCCATCCTGAAGGCAAAGATCAACCTCTGTCCTGACATT
>NW_018220472.1:0-785 GCF_001263595.1 Phalaenopsis equestris
AGATTCACATAATCTTTTAAAGGTCTTTGCCGATTATCATTTATTGTATTTTCTAAGTTATTTGCCATTTCTATTTAATTTTTAATTTCTCTTTGTCGTTTTCAAATTTTTCTAATAGAACATTTTAACTCTAAATTGTAAGGTACTAAGCCTTCAGATCCAATATTTCACATAAATAAATAAAGTAAATAAAGTAAATTTCTTTTTTTTTTAAATACTTTTAAATAAATTTCTTTTTGGAATTTTGTTTTTTTATTTTTATTTTTTTTATTTATATATATTTTAATAGTATATTTATTATCTCTAACTTTCCTATTTTATCAAAATTATTTTATTTACCTAAATTTAATTGTTACGTTCCCCAGGAACGACGCTAAAAACTTGATCCCAATTTTTTTATATGTAACGATTTATGAAGTTGACACCACTACAGCGCCAAAAACTTGATCCTCGTATGAAAATTAAGTTGTGTAAAATATATATAATTATAGAAAATTAATAATGGGATTCTACGTAAGAATACGTATTGTTATCAAGTAATAAAGGACTTAAGCCCCAAATATTGATCCCATAGGGAATGTGTAAATTGATAATGATAAGTTTTACTAGAAAATTTATAGAAAATCAAATGAAATCACTGTATCTAATTTTGAATGTTGAGATGTTATCAAAACTAAAGTACTTAACTATTAGCAAAACATAAATGCAAAGTTTAAAAAGTAAATACTAATTTACTAACTATGTTTATGTAATAAAGATTTCTTATGTGAAAAAACATCATTCCC
>NW_018220472.1:3590-5747 GCF_001263595.1 Phalaenopsis equestris
AAGTATAAAATATGGGTCTAAAAATGCATATACTTTCAGTGTATCGCGTTACATAAACCAAAGGACATTCATCGAAAAGCAAAAGTACCTGAGGACAAGTAAACATAGTCTTCTTTTGATCCTCTAGAGTAATTGATATTTGATGATAATTAATATGCCCATCTAAAGAGAAAATATCGGTGCCCAACTTGTCTATCCAACATCTGGTCCAAAAAATGGTAAAGGAAAGTGATTTTTCCTGGTGGCCGAATTTAATTTTCTATAATCTAAGCAGATTCTCCATCCAGTGACTTGTCTTGTTGGTATTAATTCATTATTCTCATTAGTCATCACAGTCACACCTCCTTTCTTTGGAACAAACTGAATTGGACTCACCCAAGCACTGTCTGCAATATGATATATTATTTCCGTATCTAACCATTTTAAAATCTCTTTCTTAACAAATTCTTTTATCATCGAGTTTAATCTCCTTTGAGGATTAGCTTTTGGTTCATGATGATCTTCTAATAAAATTTTGTGCATACAACTTGAAGGATGGATTCTTTTAATATCAGCTAATGTCCATCCAAAGGCTTTCTTATATGCTCTTAAGGTTTCCAACAACTTTTGTTCTTGTGATTCAGTTAACTCTGAGGATACAATAATAGGCAATGTGGATAAATATCCTAAAAAAGCATATTTTAAATGTGAAGGAAGTATTTTTATTTATAGCTCAGGAGGTTTCTCAATCGATGAAATCAAATTTTTGTTATCATCCATAGGATCTAATAACTCAAATTGTTCATGAACATAATCCAATTCTTCATTACTCAGTTTTGTAGATTCATCTTGAATTATATCCTCATCATACTCCAAATGTTCTTTTTAAATTTTTTTTAAATGTATTCGTGAAATATTCATTACTTAAATAGTCATTAATTTCCATTCTAAAGCATTCATCTTCTCTCTTTTTTTGCTGGATATCTCATTGACTTTGCAATATTAAATGTGACTTCTTGATCGCTAACTCGCATCATCAATTGTCATTTCTGCACATCTATCAAAGCTTCTCTAGTGCTAAGAAATAGTCTTCCTAAAATGATAGGAATTTATTATCTTCTTCCATATCTAGCACATTAAAATCCATAGGAAAGATAAATTTATCAACCTTTGTCAAAACATCTTCTATAACTCCTTTAGGATAAGTAATCGAGCGATCGGCTAACTCAAGAGTTGTAGTAGGTGAAATTTCTCCTAAACCCAACCTTTTGAAAATCGATAGAGGCATTAAATTAATAGTGGCTCCCAAATCCTATAAAGATTTTCCAAAAAATCTTTTGCCAATAACACAAGAAATAGTAAAACTACCAGGATCTTAAAGTTTTTCATGAAGCTTTTTCTAAATTATAGTGCTACACTCATCACTAAGTGCAATAGTCTCATTATCTGGAAAATTCCTTTTTTTATTAAGTATATCCTTCAAAAATTTCACATAGCTTGACATTTGTTTCAGGGCTTCAACAAATGGAATGTTTATTGTCAATTTCTCAATATTTCCCCAAAATTTTGTAAATTGATTATCTTTGTTCTTCTGCTTCAATCTTTGAGGAAATGGAGGTGGGGGGGTTTTTTCAGTAAATTTTAGTAATTTTCACTGGTATGATAGGACATTCTAACTCAAAATGAAAATCTTCATTAACATTTTCATTTTCCACCCCTTCCTTTTCAACTTTTACTTCAACTTATTTTTGAACTTTTGTTTCCAATTCTTTTTTACTCCTCAGTTAAATACCCTTAATTTGCTCTTTGTTCGGATCTTTAGGATTTACTTCAACATTACTGAGTAATACATCCCAAATGATTTTCCAACTAAGATTTAGGTGATTTTTCCAACCAGGATTATAATAATTGGAATAAGGATTATTAGATCAATTGTTTATTGCATTTAAAGTTTCAAACAAAGATTGAGAATCTGTCATTTGTCCCAATTAATTTTCCTCAATCAAAGGAGGTGTCTGAGAATAATTCCTTCCATATTGATCTATCTTCTTTGATATTGTATCAATTTGAGTAGCCAACATAGATATTGCATCAGAATCATGAATAGTAGCTACTCTTTTTGGGTTTACCCTTTCAGAGGGTCATTGAAAATTATTAGTAGTCATCTCTTCAATTAAA
>NW_018220472.1:5779-34948 GCF_001263595.1 Phalaenopsis equestris
AGCAGCATCAATTATTGATCTAAAAAATCCAACAAGTCCATTATAAAAAGTTTGAATTATAACCAATCTGGCAACGCATGGTGTGGACACTTTCTAAGGAGATCTTTAAATGTTTCGTAAAGCTTTGTAAATTGATTCCTCTTCAAACTGACAAAAAGATGTAGCAAAGCTTTGTAAATTGATTCATCTTCAAACTGACAAAAAGATGTAATATCATTTCTAAGCTTAGCAGTTTTTAGTGGTGGGAAATATTTAGATAAAAATTTTTGTGATAAGTCTCCCCAAGTTCTGAAAGATCCAAATGCTAACGAGTTTAACAAAAAATTTTAGCTTTATCCCTTAATGAAAAAGGAAAAACTCTAAGTCTGACGACATCATTTGACACTCCATCATATTTAAATGTAGCACACAATTCTAAGAAATTAGCAAAGTGTAAGTTAGGTTCTTTAGTCGGTGTTCCCCAAAAGTGATTATTTTGCACCATTTGGATAATAGCAGGTTTAAGCTCAAATGAATTGTCAGCTACATCAAGGTTTTGTATACTCAAATGAATTTCCTCTGCTGTAGGATTAACATAATATCTTAAAGGTATCTGATGATGTTTATTTTCATTTCCATAATTAATTGAGTTGCAAGCCATTCTATTCAAATTATCTCCCTCTTTTTGTTGTTTTCGGATTTTTCTGATTGTTCTTTCTAATTTCGAATCGTAAATTATTAAACCTACCAATCTTAAACTACATATAAAAAAACACAATAAGCAATAAATATAAGCAAAAACATTAAAATATTAAAATATTTAATTAAACTACAAATAGTTTTTTCAGTTCAAATAAAATGTTGTTAGTTATAAAGTAATTTACCGTTACTCCCCGACATCCGTGCCAAAACTTGATGCGGCGGTCGGGTAACACTAATAATAAATATGCAACTCAATACCAATAAAAATAAATTCAGTAAAATAATTTTATCTTTTAAAATCTCCAAGCTACCAAACCCATATTAATAACAAAAGTATATGTATCGCTCAAGTAATAAAGGACTCTAATAGAGTCCTAAGTATCGATCCCATAGAGAGTTGGAAATTCTTATCGCTATAATGTAAAACACACTTATCAAACTATAAAGCTTAAGTACGTAAATCAAATCTAAAATAAATTTAATGTGCATTAAATGAAATGCAGTTGAATGAACTAATTTAACTAAATTAATTGTGAAACATCAAAAAATAAGCTTAAAAAGACTAAACAAAGTTTTGAAATGAAGAGTTCAAATTTAAGAAAGTATCCTACCCCTTACAATAAGTTTATGGAATGTGAAGAAATTAAAATCATTTAAAATACATATGAAATTGTATTGTGCCAAATAGTAGCAACTTATTCTTTACCCTCTGAGATTGCATAAGTAATGTTGTCTAATCCAAGGTTGGTCCCTAAATCTGTGGTTAGGTTAAGAGGATACTGGCTCACACTCTAGAGCTTTCACTTCTCCCTCGTTTAAGGGCTAACAATCTCGCTTTAGTTTCTAAGCAACCAGACAAAATTGGGGATTTTAATCTGTCACCTTAAAATCTCCAATTTCAAGCCCATCAAAGTATATTTCTCTATTTATTTGCATGCAACCTTATGGATTACATTCTCACCCATTAAATTGAATGTGACTCTTACCTTGTTGTAGAAAGTATAGCCTTTCGGATCATATGTTTCTAAGAAAAATTTAGCATTTCAATTGGCCAGATAAAAAAGTAAATGAAGATCAGAGTTTGAATCATCATAATTTATTGATATTTAAAACCTTATAAAACAAAATTAATTCTTCACAAAACCATATCTCATTGTCGGGAGAAAGATAAAGAAGACTACTCAAAATTCTTGGGAAGGATACACCAAAACACGGATTTCATATATAAAAAAAAGTTTAAAAATAAATAAAGAAAAAAACACAACTTATCTCACGCTCCTTCCCAAAAAAATCCTTAGAAGTTCCCTTTAAGCGCTTTTTATCTTTACAATCACACCCAATTCTCTCTTAGAAGTGTAATGAAGAAGAAATCTCTCACCTTCCCTCTCCTCTAACAACCCTAGAAGAAAATCCTTCTCTTCTATCTTACACCAAACTCTCTCTCTCTCTCTCAATCTCTTCTTTAGACTCTCCTATTTTAATTAGGTCACAAAAGGAATTCAAAATTCTCTCCAATTTTTTCCCCCAGAAAGTCACACCTTTTTGCACCAAGGGATAAGTCCCCTCATCCAAAAGACATGTTTATTCATTAGAGAGCCTTCCAAAGTGTCTATATGCATTGAATCGCTCCATGGGACATATGAAAAATTAGAGCCTTCAAAATCCGCACAAAAATAGCCATCAACCAACTTACTCCATCTTAATTCTACTCTGGCGCTTCTGGAACTAGTTTGGTGCCTCTAGTGTCAGCCTAATGAAGTTTGCGTTGTTCTCTAGATTCTTGCGCTTCTAGCGCCAATCTGGTACCTCTGAGGCGGCTTAATGAAGTCTGCACTGTTTTTGAATTCTGGCACTTCATGCACCAATCTAGCACCTCTTGCGCTGCTTCTCTATACAATGGCGCCTTTGGAGCCAGTTTCTGGTGCCAAATCTGGGGAAATGATGCTTTTGGCGCCAGTCTAACTCCTTTGGTGCAGGATCACGAAATTTTCCATTTTGGCTCCAAATTTTTTTCTTTTTTGCTAATTTTTGCTCCAAATGCCTAAAATTAATATGCTTGCAACAAAAAACATGAAAAAACCCTTCTTTAAAGTGCAATATCACCAAAATAAGTATAAAATGTACACATAAAATAGTATATTATTTTGGTGCATCAATTCACACCGTCATTGCACAGTATTCACACCCTCATTGCACAGTAAATCAAAATCATTTACACTTCTTCCAAAGTCCCAAAAGTCTCAAATACTCCACACACACAAAAACACGCCTCTTAGAAGAGACACACTCAACCCTCTCTAAAACTCCTCCTAAACTCTTCTTCCTCCTTTCTTCATGAGAGACGCCAGCCCCCCTAAAGAGAAACCAAATACCTCCTCATTCCAAGAGTCACATCTCTTAACTCCGAGAGACACACCTCTACATTCCAAAAGATGTAAAATGCCAAATGGTGCCCTTCCCAATGCTGCATTCATTGCAAAACTCTTTGGGGCATGCATAGTTTCCCGGAGTTTCCAAAAACCACCCCTTAACCACTTCTGGCGTCTGGGCGCCAAAATGTGGCACCCAGGGGCCAAAATGGGGCACCTAGTGATCCACCTAAAAATAACCTATTTTAGTGCATATTTTATAAGCCTTTTATGTACATTTTTTATGATATTACACTTTAAAGGAAGTTATTTTGCATGTTTTTAGTTTCAGGTACATGGAATGGACATTTAGAGAAAATGAAGGAAAAATGGAGCAAAATTGAAGTTTTTTGTCTATAGCGCAACCTCTTGGTGCCATGGCGCCATAGACGAGCGAGATGGGCGCTATAGGGCCCCAAACTTGTGCTATAGCGCCAGTATCTACTTTTCTAGAACATCCATTGAATTTAGCCAAATTTTGGAGGGGTGTTTGAAGCAACCCTTAGTTATTTTTTGTTTTCTATAAAATGAGAAGGATTTGGCCAAATTTAGAGACCTTTTGGAGCTTCAAAACTTCAATTGGGTGGCAATAGCTAGTTAGGTTTTTCATATTTTGTGTTCAAGTGTGAGTGTGAGTGTGTTTTAGTGTGAAAATTTTGGAGATTGCTTAGAGGAAACTCTAAAAGTTTACTTGGAGAGAAGACATAAGGTAATGTTAGCCTCACTTTTGGTTGAGGTTTAGTTTTTCCTCTTTAGTAGTCTAGGGTCTAGTCGTAGGAATTTTTTGTTGACTATTCCTAGAGGAATAGAAAAGGAACCTTCACCATTAGAAACTCTAAACCCTTCTTTTCTCAACGTGAAGTTCCACATATTGGTCCTAACCTCTAGCACTTAGAAGGTGGGGTCAATATGGGAAAGCTCAAGGTGAATTCCTATAGGACTGCTTGGCTTTAAGGTTGACCCTTGGTGTTGGTTTGGAGTTGGTTCACTCACTTGCACTCACTTTCACTCACATTCACTCACAATGCTAAAATCAAACTTTGTTGACTTTGATCCCTTTATCCTTTCGGAGACTCATGTAGATGGTCTCCTAGACCCACTAGCCTTAGGCTGGGGTTTAGCTAAGACCAGTACATAGAGGACCCAAATGAGGATTTCATTGGTCTATGGCTCACATAAGGTGGTTGACATCCCAATTTTACCAAAATATCAAACTTGGCCTTTTGCCCCCCAAATCTACCCAAATTACTTAAACACCCCCAAACCCTAAATTTGGCCAAAAATCTCAATTTCACCCAAAATACTCAAATTTGTTCAAATATCATTTCAAACCATTTCAAAATACTCAAATTGCCCAAAATCACCCAAAATTGCCAAAATTACCAAAATACTCCCAATTTTGCCATAATTACAAAAATACCCTTGATGGCCCAAACCTTTCCAAAACATCCAAAATCACTTAAAATGTCCCCCAAATCAATTTGGACCCTTTAATTGAACTCAATTTGATCAATTTGACTCATTTTGACCAAAAGCCCCAAATTACCTTTAAAGGCACAATTCGTCCAAATTCAACCTAAATGTCCATCAATTTTACTCCAATTTCCCTCAATTTTAATTATAAACTCAAATTCATCATTAATATGACCAATTCAAACTAAATTAAATCCCAATTGACCCATGCTTTGAGCTTAATTTTGATTCAAACCAAAATCCCTAATTTTGACCATAAGACCCAACCTCACCCAATTGAACCCTATGACCACTTAATTACCCCAATTTTGATCCTAAACTCTTCCTAACATTCCTAAACATCAAATTGAACTGTAAATTAGACTTGTTAAACCCTCAATCCTACTCAATTTCAACCCAAATCCAAAATCCCCAAATTTGCCCCAATTTAGCCAAGAAGTGACTGAACCCTGGCCAGCCACCACCTTAGCCATCGGATACAGACACCCCAAGGGAGCCCAAAATGACCAAAACTCCAAATTAAACCCCTCTGAGTTGGCTAAGTCCCATTGGCCACTTTTAGCTTTTTTTTCCCCTCCACATCAGCAAGCTTTTCCACCCATTAAACCCCCCCCGAGCTCCACCAGGCAACCATGGCTTTAAATTGACCCCTTCATGGCCAGAGGTGTGTGTCAAATCCTTGGGGAAACTCTGTCAAAATCTCACCAGAGCCTCTCTAAACCATACTAAGTGCAATCCACCTGCACTTAACCACTCACAACCACCAATTAAGGCCAATTTCATCACTGAAATTTGCCCTAAAACTAGGACAGATCTCTCCACTCTACCACAGTGCACCAAACTTCAATTGGACTTTCACACACCATCCGCGAGTGAGAGAACTTAATTCCACATAAAAGCACCATCCCAAACAGCCTCTAACCTAACTCTAGACCAACACCTGAAATCGAGCTTAGTCAAAAATATAACTAGACAATTCACCAAGGCCTGAGACCTCATCTAGAGATTTTTTGGGACAAATCAAAGCTACCACAACCATCTGATTAAGGACTCCCCCCTCAGACAGAAAGACAAAAGTAACCCGAGCCTATTATGATTCTCCATATGTATTTACTGTATTTCATACTATATAAGCCATATAGATAGGTTTATCTTCAGTAGATGAAGGTTTAGAAACAAACCCCATGTGGTTTGGTTGAGTCTAGATGAAGATCTTAAGGTTTTAAGTTGAACAGTTCATGGGTTAGGTCACTTGGGGACGATGAATGGATGTCGTCCGATCGTGTGTTTATCCAGTGGACTATCCTAATGAAGCCAAATGAGGATATGGTCCATAAAGCGAGGTCCATGTGGCAGATACGCGGCTGTCGACGTTAAATGGTGGGGCACCCTGTGGTCTGTCGGAGCTACCTATGATCCAGTCACTGCCGTGCTGGATAAGTAGAAAAATAGGGATTTTTGAATTATTTTAAATGCCTGAACTTCAAAAATCCATATCTTTCTCTAGAAGAATCATAAAAATAAAAGAAAAATACCCTCTTACTTAGTGAACAGAGGAGAATCATGTGGACTAAAAATAAAAACTATTTGCTTACTCTCTGATTTTTAATGGATTAAATACTCTCTGGAGTATTTTAATTAATTATCATCAAGCATTGCTCACCCTGGTTTGAAATTCTTAGAGTTTGTTCCTCATCATAAAGGGGATGTTCTCTGATTTTTTCAAGATCAGAGAGCATCTCTGTGTCGTTAAATTTAATTTTCAAGCTAAGATGGTTATTTTTGGCTTATTTTAATTGTATAAATTTAAATATCACTTGGAAAATTATGAAGGTAATTTTAATAGGTTCCCTGTGGTCAGGGAAGGCTAAAAAAATGATATGATGATTTGAAGTATTTTGTACATTTCTATTATTAATTGAATGCATTGAACTTATATTAATCTATGTAAATTGTATACTTATAAAAAATTGAGAAAATTAATTCCATATTGTTTAGAAAAATCATATCTACCCACTATAAAAATCTAAAATTTTTTTGGCTAAGTTTAAGCACTAAAATTGATTTTTTTAAGGAAACCTTGTATTTTTTGTACAAAAATAATTGTATTAAATTAAATACACTTGGGAAAATTATGAAAGGTCTTAGTTCCTTGTGATCAAGGGTACTTATGAAAAATAAAAGTTATTTTTGAGAAAATACTTGATTTTTTAATTTTATTTTGAATTTAAAATAATAAAAAATATTTAAAAATCCAAAAAATATAAAAATATTTCAAAATGTGTCGAATTTTCCCTTGATCACTTAGAACTCATTGAGACATTTTTCCTAATTTTTCTAAGTTAAAAATAAATTTTAAAAGCTTAAAAATGAATTTTCTTTATTTTTCATTAAAATAATCATAATAAATAATCTAAAAATCACAAAAATATAAAATTTGCTTCTTTGAGTTCTCTGAACTCAGAGATGTTTAATAAAATTGTGAAAATAACTTTTATAAATAAAACACTATTCTCCACTTAATTATATCCTTAAAGTGGTTAATAATTAAATAACAATAATAAAATTTTAATTTGAAAACTCATGAAATTTTACCTAAGTGTTTCTCTGACTTAAAGGGACCTCTAATAAATTTCTCATAAAAAAACTTTGTTTTGGTTTGTTAAATAAATTAACTTATAAAAATCCTATTTTCTGAACTTAAATAATTATTTAAATTAAATTAAATTTTGAAAACCCACATTATTCTCCTATGATGTTTTAATTATCCCATGGGCATGACACTTTAAATTCTTAAAGGCATTTGAGCTTTGCTTGATGAGTTATGAAGTGGAGAGCCCTAAGGGCAAAATGGCAATTTTAAGTTTTGGTGCCTTAATCAAAATTTAGGATTAACCAAGGATAAATGGGTAATATCAATCCTAATGAACATGTTTGGATGATTGAAATACAATGGGATGAAAGGTAGGAACTCACTTACCACCTTTCACAATATCCATAAAATCATAATTTCCCTAATCATCATGACTTGAAAGTCAATTAGGATCAAATGATTCTTAAGTGATGGGATTAAGCTAGGAAGATGATTATTTACTTATCTTAGGCCTAAAATTGACAATTATATGACTTTTTAATAAGAATATATGTCACTTAAAACAAAATTTTAACTACCACCTTTTTACCCTTTTATATTGTTAAGGGCTTGGTAGTGACCTAAGTTTGATGTCCAAACTCAATTGATTAGATTTAGAAGATAATATAATTGGGGATCAACATCTTTAAACACTTCAAGCCCATTTGTGATGGGCACCAAATCTTTAATGACTTAAGCTTGCCTTGGGGACATTCATCCATATAACCTTTAAGTAAAATGTCAAATTGTCTGAGTATCATATCCTTGGGATAATTGAATTGTCAAGTTTCACTAAGCAACATGATAGTCACACTCTAACCTGGATGATTAGTGAAATAATATGATAAGTTTAGAAACGAACTCAAAATAATTTAAGAGATCTTCAGAGTAGTTCAGGGTCAAACCTTAAGTACTTTGAAATATTTTGGATATTTTGAAGGACAAGTTGAACTTGCCATATTTTGTTCTAGAATCATCCACTAAAGAACTTCGGAGGTTCAATAGAATCATACTTTGGGGCTGGATAGTTATACCTTTATCTAGTCCTGCAAATTAATTTCCTTGCAAAATTATATACATGTCTTGCAAGTACTAACCTTTCAGGTGAAGGAACGAGAAGAATTGACAGGTACGCTTTTAAATTATTGCATTTACCTTTCTGTACTTCTTGCTTCAAACTTGCATGTTAAAAAACGATGTCACCCTGCATGAAAACCAAAACTACTAGGATAGCCACAAAACAAAAATAAAAACTTAAAATTCAAACAAGATAAAATTCATCGCCACAACATTCAAAATATAAGACAACTCAAAATTTAATCATAGACATCACAAAACAAAAATCACAATTAAATTAAAACATCTCTATTGGATGATCAGGAATCCCTCAGAGGAGTTAACCTATGGTTGCTAACAAGATTTCCCACGGTCTAAATGCGGTCTTCCCACGGTCTAAATGAAAGTATGGAACTCATTAGGTTGAGTTTAGTAAATTTATTTGGACAAAGTGAATCCAAAAGAAAATAGTGCTACCGGAATGAGGGAACCATAAGATCCTAACCGATGTCGCTCTAATAAACTTTAATATGCCTCATAATATTTAAATAACCATAAACTTAGGATATTTGATTTGACATCAAGACTTAACACATTAGAAACTTAAACTGTCACGACTAAGAGCTTGGAGCTAGCATTGTGGGCAACACAACCATCTTAAATTGCAAAACATATCTACACCAGCTAAACCATTCTTTAGAACTAAATAACTAAGCCATAGGACTTTGAGGTTGTCCACCACAAATCCTCAACTTTTCTTTAGGCTTTTGTATAGCCCTATGATACACAAAAAATATATGCACTTTTAGACCCATATTTTATACTCATTTTTGGTGATATTACACTTTAATGGAAGGTATTTGTATGTTTTCTTACAGGTTGTTGAATTTTAGGACTTGAAGCAAAAAGTTAAGAAGTTGAAATTTGCTAAGCGCCGACAGTGCCAGAAGCAGTGTCGACGGCTCTGTTTGATAGAGAGCATTGAATTTAATTACGAGACACTGGCGTCGACGGCGCCAATGTCTGTTCAACCCCGATTTCTAGAAGATTCAACAAATTTGGATGCATTTTGAAGAGTTTTTGGAGGCACTTATTGGAGAATTAACTCTAGGCTTT
Source organism: Phalaenopsis equestris (assembly GCF_001263595.1). Taxonomy (NCBI): domain Eukaryota; kingdom Viridiplantae; phylum Streptophyta; class Magnoliopsida; order Asparagales; family Orchidaceae; genus Phalaenopsis; species Phalaenopsis equestris. The sequence continues at coordinate 15,146 of NW_018220472.1, forward strand.
ATTTGGGGCCGAAATTGATCAAAAAAGTGACTCTTCCTGTCATTCCATCGCCCCAATTCAACTTTCCACACAACACATTCCTCCATATTTCATTCCACAACCATTTAGAGTCCATTGTTATTATAATTTAGAGTTATGTGGTGAGATTAAGTGTAAAATATTCTCTAAGAGTGTTGGAGAAGGAGAAAAGTGAGAGATTTCTTCTTCCTTCATTTCCTAGAAGAGGCTACAAGGGATGTTCTTTGAGAAAGGGTTTCAGATAAGTGTTGTTTGTTTATTAGTGTTGTATGAACTTTTTTTTATATATAAAATTTATGTTCTGTTGTATCTTTCTCATGAAGTCCTTATAATAAAATAGTTTCGCAGACCGAACAGATGTTATATATTTCTTAGTTTATTTGATCAAGTCTCAAGTTTTATGTTTATCTTTTGGGATAGATACATGGATTGAGGTGTAATGCACTTTCATTTAAACTATGAATGATATGGGATCAGTTTGATTTCATATTTTTCTAAACTTTTATATATATGTAAATTAAAAATGCCTTTCTGAAGCGGGCTATGGAATTTCGATTCCGGCGACCGACAACTTCCAACGGGAAACTCCTCAACTTTTTAGTGCTGACAGGTACTTTGTATTTGTATTTAAGTTGTTATTTTAAGACTTAAATTTCAATGCAAATGTTTTATTTTTTCTTAATCTCCATGAATTTTGAGTAGTTCCCTTTCTTTCTCCTTGCATGTGGAACTTAATCTTGTGGGATGAGAATGATTTAAAGGTTTCTTTTTACTCTTAAAAATTGTGATGGTATTTTAACCAAATCCTCATTTACTTTACAAATAGGCCACTTGTGAGGTTAAAATATGTTGAGAAACATAATGACATCGGAGGACAATGATTTCACCCAACTAGTGGGTATCACACTTCATTCTTGGCAGGCTATTGCGATCACCCAAGGGGGAGTGCAAATAAATAGGGAGATAAGTTTTGATGGGCATAGAATTGGTTAGTTCTAGAGTACCAGACTAGATTATTATCAATTTGACAAATAAATCCCTGATGCTGAGTTTGACCATCATTATGGCATAGGCTCAGAGGCATCTAGAGGTGAGAGGCTAGATAATTCTGATTCAGAATCAAGATCTTATAGAATCAACCTTAAGTTAGCCAATGTTCTTTGCTAGCATCGGGAGGGGGTAAAGAATAAGGTATGCTTCTATTTGTCACAATACATCAATTATGTCTTAAATCGCTTGAATCCTACATAGGTTAAAATCTCTATGCAAGGGAAAAGGTTTTCCATAAAATCCAAAGTTGCTGTTATATTTTGTTAAGTTGTTACATTTAATTAATACTTTCTTTTTAACTCTTTAGTAGTAATTTTTAGTAAGCATATCATTTTAGACCTCTAATTTGTTTAATTTGCAATTTAAATAGAAATTATGTAAGTTGATTTTAAGAGGTATCGCTTTCCTCATGGGTTTGATACTGAGGTTTTTAAGGAAAATCCTATATTACTAGAAATGATACGTTTACTTGCATTGCACCCATAGTGTGAAAATTTATCATATAATTCATAAATCATTACATTTGATCACACTAGCCATTAGATATAATTTGAGACATATTTTCTTGCAAAATTTTGGAAATTAAAAATACATGTAATTGTGGGTCGGGTCAAATTTTTTGCGCCGTTACCGGGGATTGTGACAGAACTTTTTGACTTACAATTTTATTTGAATTGTAAATTTAGAGATTTTAAAAAATTTGAAAAGTTTGAAAAAAACTAAAAAAAAATTATTAAAAATTAAAAATTCAAAAATATTTTTTTCATTTTTGGTGTGCTATTTTATTTTATGCAATTTTTTTACATTATTTATGTGTAGTTCTGGATCTAAAGATTTAATGCCTTACAATTTTGAATTGGAACGGACTATAAGAAAAATTCAAAAGCAAGGATGACTTCATAATTCTCAACAAATGGTAACACATTGCAAAATAATATTAAACTTCAAACTGCTGAAAATGATCTATTTACAAAAACCTTTAAGGGATTATGCGAACCCTATAGTAGATGAAATTCATTTAAGGAGGCTAACTCATTTGAACTTAAACCTTCAATTTTATAAATGGTACAAAATAATCAGTTTGGAGGAACACCATATAAGGACCCCAATTTACATTTAGCTAGCTTTTTAGAACTCTATGCTACATTTAAATATGATGGCGTATCAAATGTTGTCGTTAGACTTAGACTATTTTTTTTTTATTAAGGGATAAAGCTAAGATGTGGTTAAATTTGTTAGCATTTCGATCTGTTAGAACTTGGGGAGATTTAGCTAAAAAAATTTTGGCCAAGTATTTTCCACCTTAAAACATTGTGAAGCTTAAAAATGATATTACTTCTTTTACTCAGTATGAGGGAGAGTTTATATATGAAGGTTGGGAAATAATTAAGGAACTTCTTAGAAAGTGTTCACATCATACTTTAATAGACTGGTTAATCATTCAACTTTTTTATAATGAGTTAGTAGAATCCCTTAGATCTATTATAGATTTTGCTGCTGGAGGTTCATTAATGTTTAAACTCTTCGATGAAGCTTATTCATTAATTGAAAAAATGAATACAAATAATTTTCAATGGCCTTCTGATAGGCTGAATCCTAAAATAGTAGCTAGTATTTATAATAATGATGCTATTTCAATGATTGCATATCAAGTTCTTGCATTATCTAGAAAGATAGACCAAATTGGAATGAATTTTTCTCCAACACCCAATTGGTTGAAGAAATATCATTAAGACAAATGATCTATTCTCATAATTCATTGGAAACTATAAATGCTATTAACAGACCCAATAACCCATATTCCAATTATTATAACTAAGGTTGGAAAAACCATCCTAACTTTAATTAGAACAACAATCCTAGTGGTGGAAGTCAACAATAGGGGAATGCTCAAGTAAACCTATTGGGAAATTGGAACAACCGGGGTAGTGCTAACTTTAGACCTACTTATCCTTGTAGATTTAATCAACAACTTAAGAAAAAAAAGTTCTCTATAGAAGAAGTGGTGTTGCAGATGGGTAATCATTTACGAAGTTAAATTGTTGTTATTAGAAATATGAAGAATCAACTGAGACAAATTGTTAACGTACTTAGCAATAGGCCTCAGGGAATACTTCCTAGTAATGTAGAGATCAATCTAAAGACAAATAAAGAGCCAAAGCAAGTTAAAGTGGTCCAACTAAGGAGTGAAAAAGAGTTAAATGTTGGAGTCCAAAAAGAGATTGAAATTGAGAGAGAAGTTGAAGGAACTGAGAGACCTGAAGAAATTATTCCTAATAAAGTAGAAACACTTAACTCTTCAAAACCCCCACCACCTTTCCTTAAAGACTTAAATAGCAAAAATTGGATCAACAATGTTCAAATTTTTTTGAAATAATCAAAAAGCTCACAATTAATGTACCTTTTACTGAGGCTTTGAAACAAATGCCAAGTTATGACAAATTTTTGAAATAAGTTTTAAATAAAAGGAGGAATTTTGTAGATAATGAGACTGTTGCACTTAATAAAGAATGTAGTGCAATAATTCAAAAAAAGCTTCCTCGAAAACTTAAAGATCCTCGTAGCTTTATCATGCCTTGTGCAATTGAATTGGAGAAAAATTTTGTGGAAAAGCTTTATGTGATTTAGGAGTGAGCATTAACCTTATGCACTATCTATATTTAAAAGGTTAGGTTTAGGAGATATTTCTCACACTACTATAACCTTAGAATTAGCTGATTGATCTATCACTTATCTTAAAGGGATTATAAAAGATGTACTAGTTAAAGTGGATAAATTTATCTTCCCTATTGATTTTATTCTATTAAATATGGAAGAAGATAGAGAAATTCCTATTATTTTGGGGAGACCTTTCCTTGTGACTGTATGTGTTATGATTGATGTGCAGAAAGGAGAATTAATCATGAGAGTTAATGACCAAGAAGTAACGTTTAATGTTCTGAAGTCAATGACTTATCCTACTGTTGACCTCACTTTTGGTTGAGGTCTAGTCTTTCCTCTTTAGTAGCCTAGGGTCTAGCCATAGGACTTTCCTGTTGGCTATTCCTAGAAGACTAGAAAGAACCGGAAGAGAAACAACAAGAAGCTGAGACTAAAAGAGATTTTAAAGATGAATCAAATGAAATAATTATTGAGGATTCAAAATATGTTCAGGAAAATTATTTAACTCTTCAACTAAGATTAATTTAGAAAAACCCCTACCACCTTTCCTTAAAGACTGAAATAGCAAAAATTGGATCAACAATGTTCAAAAATTTTTTAAATATTCAAAAAGCTCACAATTAATGTACCTTTTGTTGAGGCTTTGAAACAAATGTCAAGTTATGCCAAATTTTTTAAATAGGTTTTAAATAAAAGGAGGAATTTTGTAGATAATGAGACTGTTGCACTTAATAAAGAATGTAGTGCAATAATTCAGAAAAAGCTTCCTCCAAAACTTAAAGATCCTCGTAGCTTTATCATACCTTGTGCAATTGGAGAAAAATTTTGTGGAAAAGCTTTATGTGATTTAGGAGTGAGCATTAACCTTATGCACTATCTATATTTAAAAGGTTAGGTTTAGGAGATATTTCTCACACTACTATAACCTTAGAATTAGCGGATTGATCTATCACTTATCTTAAAGGGATTATAAAAGATGTGCTAGTTAAAGTTGATAAATTTATCTTCCCAGTTGATTTTATTCTATTAAATATAAAAGAAGATAGAGAAATTCCTATTAGTTTGGGGAGACCTTTCCTTGCTACCGCACGAGAAATGATAGATGTGCAAAAAGGGGAATTAACAATGAGAGTGAATGATTAGAAAGTTACATTTAATGTGCTCAAAACAATAAAGTTTCCAGATGGAAAATTTTATAGAATGGATATCATTGATGATATGATTGTTAAACATTTTCAAAACAGATGTGAAGTCATATTGGATAAAAAATATGAAGTTATTTCAGAAGAGAAACAACAAGAAGCTGAGACTAAAAGATATTTTGAAGATGAATCAAATAAAATGATTATTGAGGATTCAAAATATGTTCAGGAAAATTATGAAATTTTAGATACTATTAAAAATAGAATACCTCTGATTCAATCTATTGAAAAACCTCCTGAATTTGAGATGAAAGTCTTACCAACATATCTAAAGTATTCATATTTGGGGAACTCATCTATGTTACCAGTTATTATATCCTCAAATTTAATTGTAGAACTAGAAGAACAATTATTACAAATTTTAACGAATCATAAATAAGCTTTGGATTGATATTAAACAAGTCGGTTCTTCAATCTGTATGCACCGAATTCTGATGGAAGATAACCATAAGCTTAAGGCTGATCCTCAAAGGAGATTGAATCCTATAATGAAAGAAGTATTTAAGAAAGAAATTGTAAAGTGGTTGGATGTTGGGATTACTTTTCCAATTTTAGATAGTTCTTGGGTTAGTCCTATTCATTGTGTTCCTAAGAAAGGAGAAGTGATTGTGGTTGAAAATGAAAGGAATGAATTAATTCTGAGAAGACAAGTTGCTGGATGGCAAATCTGTATTGATTATAGAAAATTAAATGCTGCAACTAGAAAAGACCATTTTACTTTACCCTTTCTAGATCAAATTTTGAATAGGTTAGTAGGACACCGTTATTTTTTCTTTTTGGATAGATATTCTGGATACCACCAAATACCTATTGCTCCCGAGGACCAGCAAAAAATGACTTTTACTAGTCCTTATAAAATTTTTACTTTTAAAATAATGTCATTTGGATTATGTAATGCCCCAACAACTTTTCAAAAAAGTATGATGTCAATTTTCTGTGATTTAATTGAAAAACAAATTCTTTCATTTTTAGTCTTTGGGGCTTCTTTTAATTTATGTTTAAATCATTTAGCAAGAGTTCTAAAATGTTGTAAAGAGACAAACTTTGTTCTCAAGTGGAAAAAATTCCAATTTATGGTTGTAGGAGGAAAGGTGTTAGGGCATAAAATTTCTAAAAAAGGCATGGAAGTTGATTAAACAAATATTCAAGTCATTATTGAATTGACACCTCCTAATAATGTGAAGGGAATAAGAAGTTCTCTAGGACATTCTGGTTTTTACGGACGTTATATTAAAGATTTTTCAAAAAATTTCAAGCCTTTATATGAACTTTTAGAAAAAAAGATGCCAAGATTGATTTTGATGACGAATGCTTATATGACTTTAACTTATTAAAAAAGAAATTAATCACTACACATATTATTGTTTCACCTGATTGGACAAAACCTTTTGAAATAATGTGTAATGCTAGTGATTATGATATAGGGGCTGTTTTAGGACAGAGATATGACAAAATGTTCATTGAAATAATGTGTAATGCTAGTGATTATGCTATAGGGGTTGTTTTAGGACAGAGATATGACAAAATGTTCAAGGTGATATATTATGCTAGTAAAACATTTAATGAGGCTCAAATTAATTATACTACCAATAAAAAGGAATTATTAACTATAGTGTTTGCTTTTGATAAATTCATATCTTATCTTATTGGAACTAAATGCATTGTGCATACTGATTATATTATTATAAAGTATTTAATGATGAAGAAGGATGCAAAACCACGATAATTAGATGGGTCCCTCTAATGCAAGAATTTGATTTTCAAGTTGTGGATAGGAAGGATACTGATAATCAAATAGATGATCTTCTGTCAAGGTTTGAACAAAAAAAAATAAAAAAGAGTTAAATAATGAAATTAATGAGAACTTTCCTGATGAACACTATATTAGATTAATGAATGGCAAATTCCGTTGTTTGCTAATATAATGAATTACTTGGTTAGTAATATTTTATCTTACGGATTAGATAACCATATAATTAAAAAGTTCATTTATCATTTATAATCTTACTTTTGGGATGAACCTTATTTATATAAACAACGTTAGGACTTAATTATTTGAATAAGTGTACCATTAGAAGAAACTCAAGAAATTATTCAGAAATGTCATAAATCACATTTTGGGGGACATTTTGGAGTGGATAAAACTGCATTTAAGATTTTACAATCTGAATTTTATTGGCATACATTAATTAGGGATGTTAATAATTATATAAAAATATGTGATCGATGTCAGAGTGTAGGTAATATTTCTAGAAAAGATGAAGTGCCTATAAATTTTACTCTTGAAGTTGAATCTTTGATGCTAGGGGATTAGATTTCATGGGACCATTTGTACCATCTTTTGACAAAATTAACTCAAAAATTTGGGATTAAACATAATAATGCCACAGCTTATCATCCTCAGACCAATTCTTTAACAGAATTATCCAATCAAGAAATTAAAAGAATATTAGAAAAAATGTTAAATCCTAATGGCCTAATTGGTCTGCTAGACTTGATAATGCTTTATGGGCCTATAGGTCTGATTATAAAACACTTATAGGAATGACACCATATAGGCTCATATATGGACAGGTGCATATATGGAAAATCATGTCACTTGCCAATTGAGTTGGAATATAAAGCTTACTGGGTAATTAAAGAGTTAAATTATAATTTGAAAGATGCTGAGAGAAGCTATTGCTGCAATTAAATGATCTTGATGAATTGAGAAATGAAGCTTATGAGAATGCCAAAATTTATAAGAAACAAACAAAATTTAGGCATGATCAGAAAATTTTAAAAAAGCATTTTGAGCCTAGGAAATAAGTATTGCTTTATAATTTGAGATTGAAATTATTTCAGGAAATAAGTATTACTTTATAATTTGAGATTGAAATTATTTCTTAAATCGAGGTGGTCAAGACCATTTATTATGGTAAGAGTATATCCATATGGAGCTGTTGATATTGAAGATCCAAAAACTGAGAGAGTGATTAAGGTAAATGGACATATTTTAAAAGCTTACATGAGTGGAGAGGGCCTTACATTTGAAAAGATCCTAATGTGAACCTAAGTAAAACAATTGTTATGTCGGGCTGAGATGTTAAACCAAGCGCTTTGTGGGAGGCAACACATAGTTATCGATGTGATTTAGATTTGAATTGTTGTTGTGATGAGTTATATATAGTGATTGTGAGTTTATTAGGAAATCTATATACTGTTGTGAGTCTTATACTATTTTATTAGAACAAAACATTATTATATTAAAGGACTTGAGAGTGGAAGAAATAAAATTGAGAATTGAGTATATTGGTTTGGCGCTAAAAAAAAGATGAACACAATTTGAATAACTCCTTTGAACAACCAAAAATTCTATTTCCTTTCTTCTTCCTCTATATATAACTGCCTAAGATGGGATTTGAAGTATCACTACAACATTACTAAGTATTTTAAAGAAATTTAAGAGTGGGACTTTCATTAGAGAGATCATGGAAAGTAATGACAATGGAAGATTTGAAGATAAGAAGTTGGTTCATAAGGATGCTCAAAACTACTTCAATGGATATCTTACATTAAGTCTGTAGCGCCTCTTGGACAAACTTGAGAAGATTGAAGGTGAGATTTCTCTTTTTCATATAAATTTTGAAAAGTTGTTCCACCAATACGAGCATATGGATTGGTAGTTGAGCCTACAATTCATTAGTTTGGCTTGTTTCCAAGATAGTTAAGTGACTATGTATAGCACCAACAAGTGGATCGACAATAAATTTGCTAAGGAATTTCCTCGTGCTCCTTTCTATCATTCCTACGATCAAAATTGTTTGGTGAGTGAAATGGATAATATCACCACTAATCAAGAGTAGTCCAAAAAGATGTTTTTATATAGATAATTCTGTTTTAATGTTATTTGATTCTATGTGTTGTGCCTATCCAATTTGTATTAAGACTTAGTGTGTTTATTTTTATTATCTTTGTTGCATGAACATCTGATGATGTCTTTATGGTTATGTCGTATGTATTGAACCTAAAATTAATATAAGAAAATCAATTTTGATGTGTTGTGAAAAATTAGCCTTATGCATTCATATTGGAATTTGCGAACTTGAAATTTTGGATTGATGATGAACTCAATAACTATTAAAGTGGCCGTAAAAACTTAAAGAATAGCCTTTCTGCATCCTAGATTTTCTATTTTCTTTTAAAACATATAAAATTTTAAAATCTTGATGGGTGTGAATGGCGTTATAGCTTTATTCATCTGGCTTTACAGGGCGCTATAACACCACCGCCTGACGCTATAGCGTTGAACTAGCCTGTGAGTCATTTTAAGAGCATGTACCCACGATTTTTGACATTTTCAACCTTGGTTCGCCTCCTTCCTCCATTTTTTGGTATTTTTCTCCCCTATGGTTTCATTTTGTGCTTGATTGACTTTGAGTTAGGCCTCTAAACTTAGGATTTCTTCATCTTTGGGTAAAACCTTGACCTTGGCTTCAAAAAAATTTGATTCGACAATGGATTTCATCCACATTGTGGATTAAGCCAAAAATTTTAAAACTTGATGAAAATAATGTGAAATCCATGGTTGAATGATTATTAAAGTTTAGATTATTCTCTTAGGAGCCTTTCGAAGTTGAGTTTGTGATTTTTGGAATTTATCATGAAAATTTTGAAAATTTTTAGATTAATTTGTTTAGATTATTCTTTTAGGAGCCTTTTGAAGTTGAGTTTGTGATTTTTGGAATTTATCATGAAAATTTTGAAAATTTTTAGATTAATTACGGCTCCTATAATGATAAGAGGCAAGGAAAAAGCAACTTTTGATTCTGATAAGTTTGTCAGTGCAAAGGCATGAGATAGGTATGCTGATATGCAATCAATTTTTGATTGCAAAACACAATTTTTAACACACTGGCGAAATAATTGAGTACTCGATTGCCGAGCGATAGTGAGAAGTATTTTATTATTTCACTGTCGTATCTGTAATTTCAGTAGAAATTGATTGCAAAACACAATTTTTAACACCCTGGCGAAACAATTGACTACTCAATTGCCGAGCGATAGTGAGAAAAATTTTATTATTTCACTGTCGTATCTGTAATTTCAGTTGTCTGAGAGTTCTATGCTAATCTGCCAGATGAATCTGATGATTTGGTTTATGTACGAGAGCAATATGTTGATATCAGTTATGTTTCTATTAACCACCTATACAAGTTGCACAGTGTTCCAACTAGCTTCATTTATGAGTTTCATCCTATTGATGATGAATTAGATGAGATTATGGGTTTTTTAAAAGATGAAAACGGACTCTGGAAGATTAAAAATGCAGCTTCATTTATGAGTTCCATCCTATTGATGATGAATTAGATGAGATTATGGGTTTTTTAAAAGATGAAAACGGACTCTGGAAGATTAAAAATGAGAGACTGGTAAACATTTCTTTCTCAAAACTTAATTTTCATTCTCGAGCATGACACTATTTCATATCTGGTGGATTACTGCCTACCAACCATTTAAGTGAGATAAACCGTGAGAGAGCCACTTTAAAATATTATATTCATATGAAGAAACATATTGACTTTGGCTCCCTTATTGATACAAACAAGCTTGTTTCCTCGAGAGGAGGGACTACATGAGGTTTGGGCTACTCTACTCTTATTACTACCTTGTGTGTTGAATTTGGTGTGAAGTATGAGACTTGGGAAGAAGCTTTGCCATCACATAAACCCATTGGAAAAACATATATGGAAAAATATGAGAAACATTTTGGGACTAACCGTAGGACTGGAGTTAACATACCTTCTACTTCAGCTCCTACTTTTCCTCCTACTCCTACTTCTAGACCATCTGCTTCCGATACTATTTCTTTGAATTCTATAATGGAACAAATGATGATTCAACAAGAAGATATCATAACATTACATAATCAAGTAAAAGGCATTGAATCTCATTTGTATCATAGTGATGATATTTTTTTTAGGAAAGTTGAGTATGATTTTTCCCATAATGAGGCTATGATGAGATACATGGGGGTGATCATTCTGTGGAATTTTCTACTTGCCCTATTTTCATAGCATATCGGCCTTCTGCGAAGGATGAGGATATATATTTGGGAGTTGAAGATGATGATGATGTTGGTGATGATGAAGATGTTGATGTGTAGTGTGTTGTTTTATTTCTTTCCTTTGATGAGTTTCATGCTTTAAATCAGTTTAAAAAATTCAACTTTGGGGGAAGGGAGAAAATTCTTCTTAAACTAAACTTTATTTGTCCTCAGGGAATTGTATTTTTCAAAATTATGTTTAACATAACCTATGGTATAGAGTTAACTTTAGAAAACTATGTTTTTGATTTTATGAAAGTTGTAGAAAACCTAAGTAAAAGTTTTTAATAATGAAGGCTAATTCTAGAATTAAAATATTAAGTATGAAGGGTTTGGAGATATGCTTTTGCTATTTAAAGTAAAGAAAACTGTATTTTTTGAAATATTAAGGATCTTAGATTTATACTTGAAAGAAAAAATTGAAACTTTATGAAAAATCTTCAAAGCTAATATACTTTTGTTAAAGTAAAGATATGTGAGATGTTTTTAACTTTAAGAGGAGGATAGTGGAGTTTAAAATCATTGAAGGCTATCCAGAGAAGGCTATCTAGAAATAGTAATCCTCACATGTCATATAAAAAAGAGAGAAAAGAAAAAAAGAGAAAGTATTGAGAATGATCCTAAAGAAAAAGAAAAAGTAAAGCAAAAAAGAGAAAATATGTGAGGAAAAGATTAAGGAAATGCCTAATAAAAAATTGACTCGACTTGAATCATCTTAAGGAAAGAAACTTAGTTACATTTCTAACTTAGACTTAGAAGTATTTGCACCTTTACTAATAAAGTTCTCATGAAATTCTTTTTTTGGTAATTCTTCTAAGTATCTTAAGTAAGATAAATTGCAGTTATTTTTGAAATAAATAGAAAATTAGAAATTTTAAACTTGACTGCTAAATATTCTTGTATTTTAATTTTTAACTTGAGTTGTAAAAATTTTTTTCAGAAAGTTCACTACAACATTTATAAAGTAGAAATTATAGAAGTCTTTAAGTTAAATTTGCTACCACATGTTATAAATTTTATATATTATAAGAAGTTACTTGAGGACAAATAAGATTTAAGTTTGGGGGAATGGATCCACCTAAAAATAACCAATTTTTAGTGCATATTTTATAAGCAATTTATGTATATTTTTTATGATATTGCACTTTAAAGGAAGGTATTTGGATGTTTTGGTTTCAGGTACATGAAATGGACATTTAGAGAAAATGAGGGGAAAATGGAGTCAAGTTGAAGATTTTTGTGTGGTGCTATAGCGCCACCCCTTGTCGTCATGGCGTCATTAATGAGAGAGATGGGCACTATAGCGCTAGTAACTACTTTTTCGGAAGATTCATTGAATTTGGCCAAAATTTGAAGGGGTGTTTGAAGAAAACCTTGGTTATTTTCTATTTTCTATAAAATGATGGGCTAATTTAGAGATTTTTTGGAGCCTCAAAACTTCAATTGGGCGACAATAGCTAGTTAGGTTTTTCATAATTTGTGTTCAAGTGTGAGTGTGAATTTGTTTTTGTGTGAAAATTTTTAAGATTGCTTAAAGGAAACTCCAGAAGTTTACTTGGGAGATGACATAAGGTACTTTTTATTTGTGTTTAAGTTTTTATTGTATTAAGTTTTTGTTGTATTAAGTTTTTTTTGTAAGACTTGGATTTCATGCAAATGTTTTATTTTTGTTTAATCTCCATGGATTCTGAGAAGTTCCCTTTCTTTCTCCTTGCATATGAGACTTAATCTTATGTGATGAGAATGATTTAAAGATTTCTTTTTACTCTTAAAATTTATGATGGTATATTCATCGAATCTTCATTTACTTTACAAACTGACCACTTGTAAGGTTAAAGTCTATTGAGAAACATAATGACCTGGGAGGGCTATGATTTCACCCAACTAGTGGATACCACACTGTATTCTAGTCAGAGCCATTGTGATCACCTAAGGGTGAGTGCAAATAAATAGGGAGATAAATTTTGATGGGCGTAGAAACGGTTAGTTCTATAGTGACAAGCTAGATTCTTATCAAATTGGCTTAAGGTTTAGTACCCTAACGCTGGGATTGAACCATCATGGTGGCATGGGCTTAGGGGAATCAAGAGATGAGAGGCTAGATAGATCTGATGCAAAGTCGAAATGTTAAAGAATCGGCCTTAAGTTAATTGATGTTCTTTTCTAGCACCGTGAGGGGGTAAAGAATAAGGTATGCTTCTATTTGTCATAATACATAAATTTTTTCTTAAATTACTTGAATCCTACATAGGTTAAAATCTCTTTGCAAGGGGAAAGGTTTTCCATAATATCCCAACTCGTTGTTATATTTGGTGAAGCTATTACATTTAGTTGTTATTTTCTTTTTAACTCTTTAGTAGTAATTTTTAATAAGCTTATCATTTTAGACCTCTTATATATTTAATTTGCACTTTAAATAGAAATTTTGTAAGTTGATTTTAAGAGTTATCGCTTTCCTCAAGGGATCCATACTAGGGTTTTAAGAAAAATACTACATTACTTGAAACGATACGTATACTTGTGTAGCACTTATAGTGTGAAAAGTTATCATATAAATCATAAATCAATACATTTTTTCACACTAGCTGCTAGATATAATTTGAGAAATATTTTCTGACAAAATTTTGGAGATTAAAAATACACGTAATTGTGGCTCTGGTCAAGCTTTTGGCGTCGTTGTCGGGGATTGCGATGGAACTTTTTGACTTAAAATTTTATTTGAATTGTAAATTCTGTTTTGCCTCGTTTCAGCTCCAAAAGACTCCAAGTGCTATACCTACAAGATAAACCTGAAAATAATTTTTCTTTAAAGTGTAATTTCATTCAAAAACATGTGATAAATGTAAAGGATATTGAGCATAGAAAGACATCAAAATGCGCCAGGTCAGAATTTTCGTCCTTGCTCGATTTGAATCCAAATTACACAATTTTTGGTCCATTTCCTCCAAAACTCCATTTCTTGTACCTAAAACTAAAAACATACAAAATAACTTCCTTTGAAGTGCAATATCATAAAAAATGAGCATGAAATTTATATGAAAAGGTAGTTAATTGTTAGGCCTGTCAATACCCCAAAACTTAAACGTTACTTGTCCTCAAGTAATGCTACAAATTTAAAAATATGTTGATTTATGTTAGTGTGTTTTCTTAAGATGACATTAAAATTTTGTTCTAGCAATGTTATAGTTCAATTTAGAAGAATTCATAGTAAATTAGATGATATCTAAGGTATTAGAATATTGAGTATTAAATTTCAGAATCTTGATTTTCTATTTAATTCATAAATAATTGAAAATTTTCCAAGCTTTGGATTCTTAGAAAAATATTAATTTCAAAATTTATGAATTCTAAAAATAATTTTACTAATACTTTCTAAAATTAAGTTTAGGATTGATCCTAAGTATTCTTAGAAAGATTCAAGTAAAATCAGTTTTTAATTAGGTCCTAATACTCAAGCTTCTTCCCACATATTTTCTTTTTACTTTAATTTTTCTTTTATTTTTATTTTACTTTTCTTTTATTTTATTTTTCTTTTTCTTTTTCTTTTCTTTCAGGATCTTCTTAATCCTTACTCCTTTTATGTGAGGATTAATATATCTGGATATATATTTAGTGATTTTGAATTTCACTATCCCTTTTCTAAAGTTAAAAACTTATTTTCTATCCTTAACTTAAAATATAGTATTAGAAAAAGAATTTTAAATAATATCTAAATTTTTCAAAAAGAATTATTTGAACAAACCTTAATTTTTCAAAAATTTAATTTTTCCTACTATAAATAGTAAAATCATTTCCCTACTATTTTGTGTTAAACATTTTAACTTTAGTTTCATCCTTTTTCCTAAAGTTTCTAATAAGTTTTCCTATTGCATTTCTATAATTAAAATTTTATTAATCTTAAGATAACTCCATATAACAAAAAATCATTTTCAAATAAAATTTATTTGTAGTTTTATTTAGGACGAGTAAATTTTAGCTTTGAAATTTATTTTTCTTCCTCCCCCCAAAATTGAATTTTAAATATTTTTCAATCAGTACAAATAAATATGATAGGAAGAAAATTTTGAAAATGATAAATTCATGTTAAAAATTAAATTGAATTAAAAAGGAAGCATAAAATTTAGAATAGGTACTAAGTATAAAAGCAAACATGTATAATTTTCACGTTCACATTAAAAGGAATTGCTATATAATAAATAAGACATGAAGATAAAGATAAGTCTGTCTGACACAAACATCGTTAACATTCATTTTATAAAAAACAAAGATACAAGCATAGTTCACTACACGATCACAACATCATACTTACAACACATATATCAATCCACACAAACAACAAACTTAAGACAAATACACATAAGTGTTCAACACATAAACAACAACACCTTATCATTAACAATCACACTAACAAAGATAACCATGGGGTGCCTCCCACAAAGAGTTTGGTTTAATGTCGCCAGCCCGACTAAGGGTTCCTCTTAGATCAAACTTTCATTTAAATAATCCTTGATCAATCGCCCAATATTTTTCAGATCCTGGGATTCCTACTAAATTCTTGAGTATTTTTTTTTCTTTTAGCTCTTCCTTTTTAGATTGTTTCAGATTATAATTCCTCATTTTTTATTTTTAGATCTAATATTCTTATAATGATTTTCTCAATTTGCATATTAATTTCATCCTTAAAATTTATAATAAATGGATCTTTATAATTCAAGATCTCCTAAATTTTGGATCGGGTTCCCTCGAGATGATTCAGATTCTGGATCAATTTCTACTAGTTACTCTTCTATCTCAAGTTATCTTCCAATTCTTCCCCTTGGGGCTAAGGAAATGGTTAAGATGGTTTTTCTATATTTATCTTAGTTTGGGAAATAGGTCTCTCTAATTCCTTAGAAATTTCTTCCATTGGTCTCTCAATCTCTTTTTTTCTCATTTCTCAACTCAACTTTTATTTGAACCGTGTCCTCCAATTCTCTTCTAATTCTAAGTTGTATAGATTTATCTTGCTCACTATTCTTCTCCTTAAAGTCTATCTTAGGGTCACTAAGTAAAATTGTTCCGTTCAAGGATAACCCTTAATTAAATTAATAATTTGCCCTATTTGGTTTTCTATATTCCTAATTATGGCCCGTTAATTTTCCAGCAGACTCTTCATTTGAATCACCACCTCTTATAACAATAACTCCTCCTCATTATGTGGGTTGGAGTTAAATTGATGAGGAAAAGAAAGTTCTTTGTTATAATAGCCTTGATTGATCCAATCACAGGTCTGATTAAGTTAATTATCTTCCCACAATTGGTTTTCTCCTCCAAAATTGTTATTCCAGTTAAAGTTTGAATGATTTTCGTTAAAGTTTAAATGATTTTCCCAAGCTAGGTTGTAATAATCAGAATAAGGATTACATAACTCATATCTAGTTTAAAAAGAGTTTTTTTTATCAATTGTCCAAATAAATTTTCCTTAATAACTCAGGGTCCTTTAGGATAACTTCATATATATTGATCTAACTTTTTTGCAATATCTGCAACTTGAGAAGTTAAAATAGTAAACATATCTTCATGAAAATTCTCTACCCTTTTGGGGTTTACTTTATCAAAGATACTAGAATTATAATCCAAATATGAACATTCATTATATTGTTGATCTGTCATTTTTATCATAAATTCATGGAGTCTTTTTTTATTTATGATCCTCCTAAAAGTCATCTCCAAATCTGAGTTGTAAAATTCAAGGTATGCAGCTCTTGAACTATGCATAAAAATTTAAAGACTTAACTAATATGTCAGTTATTAAAAATATTTTTTGTATTTTGGATTTTATTTAAAATAAACAAACAAAAACAAATAAGATAATAAGACTAAAATTTCCAATTCTAAGTTTTACAAGTTCAACTAAAATTCTCCTAGAGTTCCTATCGTAGCTTCCTCGACAACGGCGCCAAAAGCTTGACTTGATGCGCAATTATGCAGTAATTTAGCATCCAAAAGATGACCAAAAAGTTGACCTAATTTAAATTTAATGACTATTGTGCAAAATTGACATGTTATAAATTGACGTGTTATAAATTTTTTGATGAAGTGTTTATACATTAGGGGTACTACACAAGTATACGTATCATTTCAAATAATATAGGGTTTTCCTTAAAGACCCCATTATTGATTCTACATAGAGAGAGGTAAGAAATCCCTTAAGCTAATTCTAGTCTACTACTATCAGACCTCAGTTTGAAATTTTTGAAAAATTTGGTTCTTCTAATTTCATTAATTTATTTTAAAATTAAAATTAAATAGGAACCTAATCTATAGAGGCTGAATAAATTTTGGAAAAATTTTATATTTAAAATCCCTTTCCACCTTGCGATGAGATCATAATCAGTGTAGGAATTGAATGTTTAAAGGTTAAAATGTTGTTTTGTGACAAAAAAGAGCATAAAAGAGCATACATATTATTTACATTATTTACCCTCTCCAGTGTGCATAAAGAACATTAACTAATCTAAACTAAGTTCCTTATTGTATGTAGTGCTAAGTAGTTTCTAGCCTCTCACTTCTAGAATACCCACCGTGCCCTCTCTATAGGACCTACCAAAGACTTCAGGTTCCAACTCTAGACCAAATTGGTAAAGGATCTAGCATGTCACCCTAGGAACACCAATTCAACACCCACAAAAACTTATCTCCCTATCTATTTGCACTCTCCTTAGATTGTGGTTGCCCTCCTCGTAAGGTTAGTGTGATACTCACTAATTGGGTGAAATCATAGTCCTCCCAGGTTATTATGTTTTGTAATGGATTTGTAATGGATTTTAACATTGCAAGTGATCAGTTTGTAAAGTAAATTAAGAATCAGTGAAAATACCATCACAATTAAAAAAAAAAAGAAATATTCAAATCATTCTAATCCTACACATAATTAATTCTCATCACAAGGAGAAAGAGTAAAGAAAATTACTCACTGAGCATGGAGAAAACACATGGATTTTTAATGGCAAATGACATTGAAAACACATAACTATATTGCAATAATTCAAATAAAATACAAAAAAAGTTTAAGACTTATCTTTACAGAAGATTCACGCCCTCCTTGCACAACAAATAGCAATCCCTTACACTTCTTCAAAAGTCCCAAAAGTCTCAAACACTCCACACACACACACACTCGCCTCTTGGAAGAGGCACGCTCAACCCTATCTAAAACTCCTCCTAAACTCTTGTTCCCCTTTTCTTCGTGAGAGATGCCAACTCCTCTTTTTAAAAAGAAACCAAACACCTCCTCATTCCAAGAGACACACCTCTTCACTCCAAGAGACACACATCTTTATTCTAAAAGATGTGAGATGCCAAAAGGTGCCTTTCCAAATGTCTAGATTCATTGCATAACTTGTTGGGGCATGCATAGTTGCCCGAAATCTTCCAGAACCGCCCAGAATAGCCCGTAATCGACTAAAACTGCCCCATAACTGCTTTTGGTATTTAGGCGCAAGAATGTGGAGCCTAGGTGCAAGAATGTGGCGCCTAGGCACCAGAATATGGGCCATAGGCCCCACTTCTTGGGCAAACCCTACCGGCAGCTTCTCCATTTCTCCTTGTTTTGCTTTTTTTTTTGTCCCGTTTCAGTTCCAAAGTGTTATACATATAAGATAAATATGAAAATAACATTTCTTTAAAGTATAATTTCATTCAAAAATATGTGATAAATGTAAAGAAGATTGAGCATAGAAAGACATATCAAAATATGCCTCGTCATAATTTTTGTCTTTGCTCGTTTTGACTCCAAATTGTACAATTTTTGCTTCATATTTTCTAAAACTTCATTTCTTGTACCTGGAACAAAAAATATGCAAAATTCTTTCATTTAAGGTGTAACATTATTAAAAATGAGCATGAAATTTATATGAAAAAGTAGGTAATTTTTAGCCGTGTCTGGGTCAAAAGAGGGGTCGCGATATAAAATTGCTCGCGGTCGAGCAGGTATAAACGTAGGCAACGGGGTCGAACCCGCTGCCGCACTTTTACTATGTTTTTAAAAAAACACTGTCATTACGTGACAAACAAACGCCAAATATCACATTTTCAGGCCACATCGTGCAAAAAAAATTGCACCAAACGGAGCCTTATTTTTCACGTTATTTGTCCAAATGAAACAAATATGATGGTACGAGCATTTGTCAAAGAAATCTTTCAGTTTAAATTTGAGATGTTAAACCTTTCAGTGTTATGATCTCGCTTCTAACAAAAAAAGATTTTAGTATATGGCGCTAGTATTTCACTATAAGTAGAATTTAGTAAATCATATAATTTTAAATTCAATAATTTAGTGATAATTAAAATTTAAAAATTATTTGCCACGATAACTCTTAAATTTGTTAATTTTAATTATTTGCTTAATTTTTTGTTCAAGTTTTATGAGAGAAAAATTATTAAATATGTTAAATTATTTAAATGATGAATTTACTAATTTTAATATTTAATTAATAATTATTTTAAAGTTTATCACATAAAAAATAAGATTTAGAAATAAAAAAGACACACTTCACATGATTTAAGCGATGGGTTCTGCTTATAAGAATGTTAACAAACACATCTAAAGTATTATTTTTTAAGGACATTCTCATTTACCCAAAAACGAAGCGGATTTAGGGGGACATGCCCATTTTTTTTCTGCACATATGGGAGGGCGAGTGTAATATTTTTTGTATTTTGGCCGCATATTTTATCTTAAGATTAAGCATGTTGGTTGATATATATTTAGCTCAATGTGATGACATGAAGATAAATGTATGCACT
>NW_018220473.1:0-357 GCF_001263595.1 Phalaenopsis equestris
GCGCGCAAGGCTCAACTTCTCGTCGAAGAGAATGTCTTGGATGAGCTACGTAGGGCTATCCTTCTAAGGGATGAACAAGTCAGCTAATTGGAGAAAAGGATAGAAGAAATGGCCACAGTCATGACAACGATGGCCACCATTTAAGGGCAATCACAAGCACCACAACTAGCCTCTCCAGAGATCAACCAACTAGAAATCATACATATCACAGATAAAAGAAGAGAATTTTTCTCAACAAGCAGAGATGAGCAACAAAAGAAGGATTTTCCATCGAGCATCATGCCAGAGAAGGAATTTAAGAAAATAGTTGAACAAATTTGGGAAGCCTTAACCCAATCTAAGGGTGGTGTGTTGATT
>NW_018220473.1:12097-17158 GCF_001263595.1 Phalaenopsis equestris
ACCTGCTTCTTTCTCTAGATCTGTTGGATACCTCGAAGATCTACTAAACTTAATATTATTTGCTTGGCAACATCATCCTTAATTAAACTCATAAGGACCCACCAAGATATGACATAGGGTTAGGAAAACTACCAAATCCTTACTTTTTTTGCCTCTACATGAACTGCCTTAACATGCCTTTTGAGTTTCAGGTGGTGGAACGAGAAGACTCGCCATGTATGCTTTTACAATTTTCAACGTTGTCTTTATTATACTTTCATTATGTACTTTTAAACCTGCAAACTTGCATGCTAAACAATGACGCCACCCTGCATAAAAATTAAAACTATCAGAATAACCGCAAAACCAAAACCAAAACCAAAACTAAAACTAAAATCAACCAAGATAAAACTCACTGCCACAACATTCAAAATATAAAACAACTCAAAATTTAATCACAAACATCACATAAAACTACAACTTCAACTGTATTAAGACATCTCTTGGAGTAGGTAACCTACGGTTGCTAACGAGGCTTCCCACGGTCTAAATGAAATTATGGAACTCATTAAGTTGAGTTTAGTAAATCATTCGCACTAAGTGAATCTAATAGAAAATAGTGGTGTTGGAACGAGGGAACCGTAGGATCCTAACCGGTGTCGCTCTAATCAACTTTAACATAGGGCCACCTGATTTAATATCATAACTTGACACACTTAAAAACTCGAACTCGTTGGGGCAAGGAGCATGGCACTAGCATGGTGGGCAGCACAGCCATCTTCAACAGCAAAACATGTCTTTCTCAGCAAAACCAATCTTCCTTCCTTAGACTTAAATAATAGAGCCATAGGACTTCGAGATTGCTTTCTTATGCAACGTAAATCCTCATCTTATCTTTAGGCCTTCGTATAGTCCTGCTATACAATATAAACCCTAACTCATCTTTGGATCCTGAGGTTGTCATTTTTCACGACCTAAATCCTCACATCTTCCAGGCTATTTGTGTGATAGTTTCACACGAATATAAGCCCTAACTACTAAAATCGGCTAAAATCGGTGGGATGAAACACCTAAATATTTCTCCTCAGAACTAAAGCCAAACATTAAGATCATTAAGATAGCTTAGGAAGTCGTCTTAATAGGAGAGGCAACAGAGCATGGATCCATGACGTCTCCTAGTTTTTCCTTCTTTGGACTCTAAAACAAAATGTTTCAAATTTGAATAAATCCCCTTTCACACATCTACGTCCGAATTCGTTTGAAAAGTCCTACATTTGAAACTCCTTGAAGATAATATTTCCTGATTTTTATCGGGAGTCTTCTTAGGTGACTTTGGTCATTTAAGATGTAATTGTCTATAGGGGCTTGCCCTTATAGGAAGCATGCCTGAACCCAGTTTAATATAAACCCTATTTAATCCCTTATATTAAATAGGGGAACTTGTTGGCAAATATAAAAGTTTTGTAGACCAAATGGATGTCATTTATTTCTTAGTTTGTTTGATCGAGCCTCATCCTCAAGTCTTGTGTTTATCCTTTGGTATAGATGCAGGATTTTAGGTATATCACTCTTTCATTTAAACTATAAAAATATGATGTCAGTTTGATTTCATAATTTTTTAAACTTAAACGTCCTTCCGAGTGTCCTTTCGAAGTGGGCGACGAGATTTTGATTTCGGTGACCGACAGCTTCTTACGGACAACTCTCCAACCAAAAATAACGCCGACAACTTCTGGAAACTCCGCTGGGGACAAGCTTTTCTCTCCATTCAAATCAAGAAATATTATCTTCACAAATCAGCAATGTGTCCATGTCCCTCTTGGACCAAGTTACCCTTCTTTTGTTGGCATACTTTACCCATTTCTGTCTTGGGAAAGTACGGTTAACTCCTTGGACTTCGGGACTAACTGTTTAAACATCTTTAAACAGAAAGGTTCAGAAGGCCATTAATTACTCTTTAAAATTTCATGTGGGGTCAGATCCCCAATAGGTGTGTCGGTGGACTAGTTCCACTTAGGCATTGTCTGCCACTAAATAGGTCCCGCACTTGGTCCTAAAATACTTCATATCTCCCTTCCAAATTTTATTTGCTATTCTACAAATTAAACCAAATTGTGTTGTGCTGTAAGCACTTTGAAATTTTCTTATATTAATTAAATTTTACACTTCTTGATTTTTCTTAAACAGGATTTTAAAATACTTATAAATTGAGACCCGCCCGGTCTACAGATCAACCTTCACTTTCAGTGCATGCACTAAAAATTACGTGGTTTTTGGCCATATAGCTAACCCCAAAACTTTTTTTTTTAAAGCCCGCTGCAATGGCTTACTTAACTAATGGCCTACACAACGCTGACCTTTTCCTGCAACCTACCAACGAGTCAAGAAGCCCGCAACCTCGCTCCTATTATCAAATTCGGAGCTGGATTTGAAGATCTTGAGGTCATCCTTGGGAAAGCCCCGTTTATAGTAATGAAGATTGTCACTCCGGAAATACAAGAACCATCTGCAGAATTCGGTCTTAACTACCTTCAAGTCTTCCCTACCAGCAAGAAGTCTAAAACTACCGCCATCGCGGCACCCGCCAAACCTGCTAGCCCCACTGCTGCTAAGGGGAAAGAAGTAATGATTATGGAGGATCCGACTGAGGGATTAATTGTCCCACCACCAGTGTTTGAAATCAAATCAAGTTCGAGGAATGTACCGCTGACCCAAACTCAAAGGAGGAACCGTAGAAAAGATCAGAGGGCCATTAAAGCCCAAGCTTTTGAAAAGACACCCATTGAGGAGGAGCCTCATCAAGATGAAGAAGTGTTACTAGAAATTTATCCACTCCTACGAGGGAATAGATTCCATCCTCTGACGGATACCGATGGATACGAGAGTATCCGGAGAATCACTACCGCATTACCATCACTTCATGGACAATGTGAGGAGAGAAAAAAGTTCACTCCTATCACTCGAGTTAGTGAAGTTTTTAGAAGGCTTACTACCAAAGAAGGATGTTTAGTTAGAGAGTTGTTTAAACGAGTGGGAGATGTAATTTACCCTTGCATGAAGATATAAATTTTGAAGGGCATCAAATCCGCCAAGCAGTCCCACAAGACAACTGGAGTGTCATCTAATCGCATCCCCGTTTGGTTCTTTTTAGAGAACATAGTTGATACCGCAGTGATCACTACTGATTAGATTGCCACCAGGACCACAGGTCGTCGACCGGTTATTGTTAAGTCGAGACAGTGTTATAAAATCTTACCCGTCACCCATTATGGAGATACTTCTACAATCCCAAGGGAAAAGACAAGACGATTACCTGACACTGTAGCCGGTCTACACCATGGGGAGCATACCTTCCCTCAACATACCGATGTTTCTACTAAAACGCTCTTCTACTAACATACCGATGTTTCTACTAAAAAGCTCCATTTTGAGACATCATCATCGAAAAAGAAAAAGGTATAGGTACCCAAGGTTGCTGCACTGATACAGTCTAGTGAGCCCGGGGATAAGAAGTGAAACTAGGGATTGAAATATCTGACATCGTCGCAATAATAGCCAACGAGATGGAGGAACAAGCAGAGGATGTCCATCAGGGTCCTCCGGATCTTAAAGCAATCAAGGAATCAAAAATTGTAGAGAAATTTGAGAAACTCAGGATCAAGATTTTTGAGTTAGCTCGAGAACATGGAGTTTTTGTCGATAGCGATGATGAAAATTTTGATTACAATAATTACTTGGAGGAAGATTTCATGGATGTCCATGTAATTGAAACCAGAGCCACCACATTTGCGCATGAGGCTCAACTTTACACTGAAGAGAACGCCGTAAATGAACTGCGTAAGGCTGTCCTCCTAAGGGATGAGCAAGTTAGTCTACTAGAGAAAAGAATATGACCACAACCAAGACCGCTATGACCACTATTCATGGGCAATTCTAAGTACCACAATTGGCTTTTCCACAGATCAATCAACCAGAAATCGTACACATCACGGATGAAAGGAGAGAGGTTGCTTCAACAAACGGTTCTCAAATGAAAGGAGATGAGCAACTTAGAAACGATTCTCCATTAGGTGCTATACTAGAGGATTTCAAACAAATGGTTGAACAAGTGCGGGACGCTTTAACCCAATCTAAGGGTGGTGCATGGGTTCTAAAGGGTAGACCTTACCCGGAGGAATTCGATGTCGTGCCTTTTCCTAAGTGTTTTGTGGCCCCAAACTTCAATATATTCAATGGGATTGGAAATCCCAGACAATACACAGCACATTTCCGAGCCAACTGTGGCAACACGAGAAATAGTGAAGCTCTACTCTTCCAGTTGTTCGTCACCAGCTTGTCAGGAATTGCTTTTGAATGGTATGCTGACTTGCCCAACGGGTCAGTTAAAACATTTTCTAAATTAGAATAGTTATTTGTGAAAAGATTTACCGGGGCACAACACCATGTGTCTATTGGAGAGCTCATGATGGAAAAGCAAAAGCCTAGCGAAACCTTGGTAGACTACATTTGGAGGTGGAGAAAACTTAGCATGAAATGTGAACCTTAGCTACAGGAACATCATGCGATTGAAATTCTACTCCAGAGCATTCATGGGCCCGTAGCTTTCATGCTTAAGGGACTCACCATTAAATCCTTCAAGAAGCTACTTAGTAAAGCCAACAGTCTTCAAGAAAAAATAAAGCTCATGGAGCCACACGAAAAGGATAAGGTGACCAGAGTTTTCGAAACTAAATCAAGAGTAGTAGCGACTGCGACTTTATATATGCTTAAAAATATAAGATAAATATGGATGTAATAAATATTCAATAATTATATAGTCACACTTATCAACGCAAGTATACGTATCGCTGAAGTAATATAGGGCTCTAATGGAGTCCTAGATATCGATCCCACAGGGAGTGTTTTAGAAATACAAACTAAGATTTTAGAAAAAGCAATACTTTAATCACAACAATAAATTTCAATTTGCTTATCTGTCACTAATAGGCAATTGAAATAAATATATGATTTTAATAACTATTAAATAACGAATGATACTAATGAGGGTTTAAATGTGATATTCAATATAAGAAAGCATCCTTC
>NW_018220473.1:17347-18507 GCF_001263595.1 Phalaenopsis equestris
GCCTGAGGGCTAACATCTACACTTCAGCACCCAAACAATAGGACCGAATTGGTGATTTTAGTCTGTCACTCTAAAATCTCCAATTCTACGCCCGATAAGATTATTTCCCTATTTATTTGCACCCAACTTCCAAGGGCTTTTTCTTCCCTGAATCTTAGATGTAATCTTCACTTTAATTGCAAATCTCAACATATTTCAACAAATCAATTGGCCATATTGAAAGTAAATTAAGGTCGAAGTGAAAATATCATCACAATTTCTTAAATATTTTCATGGCTTTACCAATTTAAATCACCATTTCACAAATCTCAAGATAAGGAGAAAGATAGAGAAAACTACTCAGATCTCATGGGGGAAAACACAACAAAACTCTGAATTCATATATAAAATCAAAGTCATACAAACTACAACAAGTAAATAACTTATCTATAATTTCTCCCCAAGAACACTCCTCGAAGTTCCTCTAAATCTCTTCTATTCTTTACAGCACACAGAATTCCTCTTCGAAGTAGCAAGGAGAAAGAATCTCTCACTTTCCCTCCACTCTTACAATCTCTCGAAGAATTCCTCACACTATTGGAACCTTTCGAACCTCCAGGAACTCTCTCTGGCACTTCCCCCTCTCCTATTCTCCCTTCTCCTTTTCAATTTTTGGCCAAAATAGTCTTTTAAAGTTGTGTATGAGCTTTTCCAAGAGTTGCCTAAGCATCCCTTCGCCTAAGCATCCCTTCGCATCCCTTCAAAATTTGGCCTTATCCAAAGCCTAATTGGGCATAACCGCGAGCTTGCTGTCGGCGGCCTTGAGGGCTCCATCAGCGTACATTCATAATGAATTAATTTTGGAGTCTCTGGAAAATCTCGCTGTCGGCGGGGTCGATGGTGTTGTCGGCGCCCTAGTTAAATTCTGAACATTTTGGTCCTTTTTGCTCCAAATTCGTTCCTTTTTGCATTTTTTTTTCTCCAATGACCCTAGTTCATTATTCCTGCATCAAAACATCAAAAATATCTTTCTTTAAAGTGTAATATCATCAAAAACAGTATAAAATAGGTAGGAAAATCTCAACATATTTTTCTCTGGTCAAAATCCTCCAAACTTAACTATTACTTGTCCTCAAGTAATTTTAGTACTACATAAAAGTTATGATCTATTGTAGTAAAGT
>NW_018220473.1:18884-21595 GCF_001263595.1 Phalaenopsis equestris
TTCTCTAAATTTGAAACTAAAAGAATTAATTTACCTTATAAATATTTCATAGTTTTTACATCATTGAGCCCCAATCTTTTCTTCTCAAATGAATTTCTAGATTCTTAATACTTCAAAATATAGTTTTTCCTTTACTTTAAATAGTTAACTATAATCTTATTCTCTTATACTAAATATCTTAAGTTACAAAATTAATTTTCATTACAAAAATATTTCCTTAAATCTACCATAATAATTAAATATTTACAAAAATATAGTTACCTGAATTAAATTCACTACATAAAATCATATGAATAATTTTTAAAAATATTGAAATAGAGGACATCTAATAGTTAATTTTTTTCTTCCCTCCCCCAAACTGAAATTTTTAAATATGAAATAATACAGGTGGAAAGAAAAACTATAAATATAAATCATACCTTAGTATTGTAGGCATTTTCATCATTTTAACATTTTTGCAGGCTTTCTCAAATTCTTACTTCACCTGGTCTGTAATATTAGGAGCTTTCTACACATATAAATCATTAGAGGAATTCTTAGGTAATGAAATTTTGAAATAATTATAAAACTAAAACATTAAACAAGCACAATATTTCCTAACACAACCACAATACTAAACAAAATAATTACAATTAAAACGTGAAAATAAAAATCACATTACATTACAATCCATAAAATACTACTAAACATCTATTAAACTACACGTGCACATTTAACTATAACACTAACTTTATAACAACAATTAAAAATCATCCAAGGAAAAATCATCCAAGTACAATGAAATAATAAAAATGAAAGTCCAAATACACAAACATCCATTTCTATTACAAACAAAGTCACGGAAATAAAAATACAAATATAAGTACATCAATTTAATTCAATATCAAAATCCCAAGCTATATCTTCATCACCCTGAAAAATTTACCTGTTCTCACTGCTTTATCTTCCATGTTCCTTTCTCATCAGTGAGAAAGTTGATCACATCGTTGAGGGGGCCTTCCATTGTACTAAAGGATTCATATTGTCAGCTATAAGAATTTGGGACTTCGTAAAAACTATTGATGCTGGCGGCAGTAAATTCAACAGAAAATCCACGCACTTGAACGATTCCATCTTCAGAATAGATTACCTTGGTGTAGAACTCCTTCACCACATTTGCATAAGCTTTATTGGTTGTGTACTCCGCTCGGCAATAACTCGTTCAATTTCACCACACGAACTCTCAAAAACTCAATCTTGTATACACTTCTTTCCTTTAAATACAGAAGTAAATTTTGTCTGAGCCCTCGCATTGACGAATCAAGACTCGTTGAACTCAACCCGTCTCTTTTTTGTGGAGCCATTTCAATCTAATAAAATTATAGAAAAATTCCAAAAATTATATCAAATATACAAATCATGGCTTCTAATAATAATTTTAAGCGTTCAACATTAAGATCCATGAATTTCTTCCTAAAATTTTTTCACATTCTCACATTTTTTGGATCTCCTCAATGTGGAAGAAATCCATGGTGAAAATCAAATATTTTTAGTTTGGATTGAAACTCTTATCTAGAGATGATCAAATCCGGTGTAAAAAAGCCTTGAAATTACCTCCCTGAAATTGCCTCCTAATCCAAGATCTTCCAAGCCCTAGTTCGAAAATGACATTTTTAGGAGGAAGGAGATGATGAATAGTGGCGGTTGACTGGTAAAAATTGCGGCGGGTTACTGGTAAAAATTGCGGTTAAAGGTATTTTTTTTGTGAGCTTACCTTCGGCGGGGTCAATGACTTCGTCGGCGTGCTCTATTGGAATTAAATTCTGTCTCGAGAAAAATCCACCGTCAGCGGTGTCGAGGGCGCCGTCAGCGCACTCTATTAATTTTGTCCAAATTCTGGATTTTTACAATTTCGATCAATTCCAAGCCTAAACGACATTCGTTTAATCATTACAGACATAATTTTAAATGACTAAATGATGTACTTACCACATATAGACTTTCACAACACAAAACATCACATTTATATATAAATTCTTTCAAGCCTTAGGTCGAAAATGATGTTTTTAGGAGGAAGGGGATGATGAATCGCGGTTAAAGGTGTTTTTCGTGAGCTCGCCGTCGGTGGGGTCAATGGCACCATCAGCGCGCTTTATTGGAATTAAAATCCTATGTTTCGGGAAAATCTCGTCGTCGGCGGCGTTGAGGGCGCCGTTGGCAAGCTCTATTGATTTTGTCCAAATTCCGTATTTATGTGATATCGATCAATTCCAAGCCTAAACGACATCCGTTTAATCATTATAGACATAATTTTAAGTGACTAAATGATGTACTTAGCACATATAAACTTTCACAACACAAAACATCACATTTATATAAAAATTCCAAGGGGTAGAATATACATTACATAACACACCTAAGTTTGGTATTTTCTCAACCTCAATACATTAATGCAGCATCACAATCCAAGCCACAACACTCAAAACGCTGAAAACAAAAACATCCTATGCTTAGTCTCAACTATACAGAGATCTACAAGCATAATTCTAAAGCAAAGCAAATACAAAGTTTAAATCAAAATACATAGCTAGACAGATAGGTAGTAATATAAATCTACTAATCATCAGACTCGATGCTAGATTCTCCTCTGAGAACACCAATTGATTGCATATGAATGAAGAGGTTGTAGAAGGGTTGGAATGGAAACTCTTGAATGGAATCTTCTTCTATTC
>NW_018220473.1:21713-22820 GCF_001263595.1 Phalaenopsis equestris
ATTATTAATCGCATTCATGACATTTTGTACCTCTTTTTTCAATGTATTGATTCGGCGCAGGATCACCAGAGACTTATCAGCAGTGAAGGGTTGAACTGACAGTGAATTTTGAGATGATTGATCTACTATAATGACAATGTCATTTTCATCCTCAAAAACTCAGAATGTCTCAGTTGGGTCCAAAGGCTTCCAAGGTAGTAGTACCTTTTCAAAATTTTTGTAGGACACTTGGAACTGACTGCAAAGTGAGAAAATTGTGGAGGGGTGTCCAAGCCCATAAGTTAATCCATGAATGATCATGCCCAAAACTGACTTCACAATTATTGATCCAATATCGATCGGCAGTCCCCTTTGGATGAAGTAATTCAAAACGACACTTTCTTTAGAAACTTTACTGATCTTCATTGTCGGTAACAATTTTGCAGAAATGAAAAAGTGCCAATGTTTCGAAACAAGATTTAGGAGTGTCGCAGAAAAACTAACATACCCGTTTTCACTTGTTTCTCAGTTGTCAGTTTCGTCCATTAAATATTGGTAAATTTCATTCATCTAGTTTCTTGTTAGGACGAAATTAGAATAGTGGCAGACAGGAACATTTTCGATCATGTATAATTCATTGATCCATGCAAGAGTGAAAGTCATCCATTTTCCTCGCACATAAACAACTCCCTGGTTGATTACGTGTAAATTTGCATAAAATTCTCCAGGACCCACCACGGCGGTGGTAGTGTACCACAACACTTCCCAACTTCGCCGCACTATCTTTTCTTCAATATCCGTCGTGGGATTATTCAATCCATGATTTACGAATCCTCATTCCTTGATCAATCTTTTCTTCATCAGTAACTTGTTGAAGATTCACTGTGCTTCAGCACTAATAAACTTTTGCCGATTAAAAACTACCATTCTGGGATTATCAAGGGAATTGGATGCCATTGGAATGAGACTGGTGGAGTTTCACTTCATTTTTGGAGGGAAAATATGAACTAGGAATCAAATTTTTGAGTTTAATAAGATTATTCCCGCCCAAAAACCGCCCAAAACCGCCATTTGAACCCAAGTAACTGCCATTTCGCCGGTCTCGCCGTCGGCAGGGTCGAGGGCCCC